>NC_069123.1:17032489-17119989 GCF_026914265.1 Mya arenaria
GTAAGGTAAGGCAAATGTGAGGTTGTACACATGTGAAGTTAAGCAAATGTGAGGTTGAAAAAATGTGATGTCGGACAATTGTGAGATTGTTCAAATGTGAGGTTGGACAAATGTGAGTTCGTAAATATGTGAGGTTGTACAAATGTTAAGTTAGACAAATGTGAGGTTAAACGAATGTGAGGTTTGGCAAATGTAAGGTCGGACAAGTGTTCGGTTGTAAAAATATAAGATTGTGAGAGGTTGGACAAATGTGAGATTAGACAAATGTGAGGTTTGACAAATGTGGGGTTGGACAAATGTGAGGTTGATCTAATGTGAGGTTGTACAAATGTGAGGTTGTGCGTTTATAGACTAGTTAAAACCCCAAATGTATTTATATTTCGTCCACCGTTCCAAGGCAGTAACCCCAACCTTTTAAATAAATATATTTTTTGCACATGTGCGGTCTGTCTATTTCGTTTTGTATATATTACTGTATGTATGTATACATATACGGCTTGCTCAGTTACACTGCTATTTAGGCAGCGCCATTGACTTTGCGCGGATGATCAAGATGCGGACTGGTAACGCCCCTGCAGCATACATTGGCTATGGCAATTACTGTGGATTCCGCGGGAAAGGGCACGCAACTGATCGAATAGACTGGTAACTCTTTAATTTCATATTAATACTTTCTTTCATAAAAAAGTACTGTAAAATTTCGATACACACGAAGAAACCTTATCAATACACACTGAAATATAGAGAATGTATATGTTTTCAAATGATATAATTATATATTTACATTCGCACTTGATTTTTTGTACGATAAACTGTGCGTTCATTTTGCATGAACCGGTCGACCATTCGTGATGTCTGACTCACCTGAGACATGCATATACAAACGAATTTAGTTAACAATTCAAATGCACGAATGGACCCAGAAATTCAAATGCACGAATGCACCCAGAAATTCAAATGCACGAATGGACCCAGAAATTCAAATGCACGAATGTAACCAGAAATTCAAATGCACGAATGTAACCAGACATTCAAATGCACGAATGTTCCCAGACATTCAAATGCACGAATGTAACCAGAAATTCAAATGCACGAATGTAACCAGACATTCAAATGCACGAATGGACCTAGAAATTCAAATGCACGAATGTAACCAGACATTCAAATGCACGAATGAAACTAGAAATTCAAATGCACGAATATTCCCAGAAATTCAAATGCACGAATGTAACCAGACATTCAAATGCACGAATGTTCCCAGACATTCAAATGCACGAATGTACCCAGACATTCAAATGCACGAATGTAACCAGAAATTCAAATGCACGAATGTAACCAGACATTCAAATGCACGAATGGACCCAGAAATTCAAATGCACGAATGTAACCAGAAATTCAAATGCACGAATGTAACCAGAAATTCAAATGCACGAATGTAACCAGACATTCAAATGCACGAATGTTCCCAGAAATTCAAATGTACGAATGTAACCAGAAATTCAAATGCACGAATGTTCCCTAAAATTCAAATGCACGAATGTAACCAGAAATTCAAATGCACGAATGTAACCAGAAATTCAAATGCACGAATGTAACCAGACATTCTAATGCACGAATGTTCCCAGACATTCAAATGTACGAATGTAACCAGAAATTCAAATGCACGAATGGACCTAGAAATTCAAATGCACGAATGTAACCAGAAATTCAAATGCACGAATGTAACCAGAAATTCAAATGCACGAATGTAACCAGACATTCAAATGCACGAATGTACCCAGACATTCAAATGCACGAATGTACCCAGACATTCAAATGCTTATTGGGGCGCTTTACCTCCTAAATGGATTGATAGAGTAAAATCATAGTAATAAAACCTGCAACTGAACAGTTTCCTTTAATGTTAACGAGAACAGGTGGGATATGTGGATGAGCTTGTGCCCTTTGGACATTATAGTTACAATATATTGATATTCAAGCTGTGAACAGACATTACACATTAATATTAGTCATCTTAGCAATCTATAAAACGTTAAGTACATTTTGGCTCATAGTTTAAAACAAGTACGAACTATAAGGATTGTCCTTTTGGACCGGCCTTTCTGACACATAGCCCGCACAATCCATAAACACTGACTGACTGTGTTTATTTTGTTACACAGTTTTAGTATCTATCTTGTGAAAATTGAATTCAGTCTCTTCTTCTTTTTTGACCATTGGTAGTCACATAACACGCCCCTTGCCGAGTTGAGGGCCAGATGCATATGTCGTACCATTTGCGTCAAAAGTCGCCTAAAGCTGACAGAAGTTCCACAATAGGAATGCACCTTCTTAAAATAGAGGTGCATCTCTATGTTAATCCCATTAGTCAGCGGAGTTCCTATGAATGAAGTGTTTGAATCTAAACCCCTACTTTATAAAAAAACAACTGCATCTCTTTGTAAAGAGGTTCACCTTTATCTCAAAATTAAACTACATCTGTTTAATTGGTGTATGACCTCATTTATAGACCTGCACCAGTCCAATGAATATTACACTAATTCTTACTATCGGCTCAAGCCAATATGTACATCATAGATCCATTGACACTCCGACACGTCTGAAATATGTTTACAAACAGCCCTACGAGCATAACATACCTCCACTAACAGACCGACGAGGTTGACATCAACTATTAAACTTATTACATTGTTATACAGGTGTTGCCGTGAGCACGATCTATGTCTGGAACACTCCAACAATAACAGTTGTCGAGCGCTGTCCTACTTCAGTTTCTACCTACTGGATTACAAGTGGGCGATGTACAAAGGTGCTATTGTATGCTGTAAGTTTACCCTGTTTTCTTTTTGCATAACATTATGATTGATTGCAAGTGGCTTATATTAAATAATCAATTACACTCCCAAAGTAACGACATGCACACCAGACTATCATATACAACATACATCGTCATCATGATGAACATGCGCACCAGACTATCATATAAAACATAACATCGTCATTATGATGCACATGCGCACCCGACTATCATGTACAACATACATCGTCATCATGATGCACATGCGCACCAGACTATCATATACAACATACATCGTCATCATGATCAACATGCGCACCAGACTATCATATACAACATACATCGTCATCATGATGCACATGCGCACCAGACTATCATATAAGACATACATCGTCATCATGACGAAAATGCGCTCCAGACTATCATATACAACATACATCGTCATCATGATGAACATGCGCACCAGACTATCATATACGACACACATCGTCATCATGATGCACATGCCCACCAGACTATCCTGTACAACCTACATCGTCATCATGATGAAAATGCGCACCAGACTATCCTGTACAACATATATCGTCATCATGATGAACATGCGCACCAGACTATCATATACAACATACATCGTCATCATGATGAACATGCGCACCAGACTATCATATACTACACACATCGTCATCATGATGCACATGCCCACCAGACTATCCTGTACAACATACATCGTCATCATGATGAATATGCGCACCAGACTATCCTGTACAACATACATCGTCATCATGATGAACATGCACACCAGACTATCATATACGACACACATCGTCATCATGATGCATATGCCCACCAGACTATCCTGTACAACATACATCGTCATCATGATGAACAAGCGCACCAGACTATCATGTACAACATAAATCGTCATCATGATGCATATGCGCACCAGACTATCATATACAACATACATCGTCATCATGATGAACATGCGCACCAGGCTATCATATACGACATACATCGTCATCATGATGAACATGCGCACCAGACTATCATATACAACATACATCGTCATCATGATGAACATGCGCACCAGACTATCATATACAACATACATCGTCATCATGATGAACATGCGCACCAGACTATCATATACAACATACATCGTCATCATGATGAACATGCGCACCAGACTATCATATACGACATACATCGTCATAATGATGAACATGCGCACCCGACTATCATATACAACATACATCGTCATCATGATGAACATGCGCACCAGACTATCATATACAAAAAAAATCGTCATCATGATGAACATGCGCACCAGACTATCATATACGACATACATCGTCATCATGATGAACATGCGCACCCGACTATCATATAAAACATACATCGTCATCATGATGAACATGCGCACCAGACTATCATATACAACATACATCGTCATCATGATGAACATGAACACCAGACTATCATATACAACATACATCGTCATCATAATGAACATGAGCACCGGACTATCATATACGACATACATCGTCATCATGATGAACATGCGCACCGGCGTATCATATACGACATACATCGTCATCATGCTGAACATGCGCACCAGACTATCATATACAACATATATCGTCATCATAATGAACATGCGCACCAGACTATCATATACAAAATACATCGTCATCATGACGAACATGCGCACCAGACTATCATATACAACATACATCGTCATCATAATGAACATGCACACCAGACTATCATATACAACATACATCGTCATCATGATGAACATGCGCACCAGACTATCATATACGATATACATCGTCATCATGATGAACATGCGCACCAGACTATCATATACAACATACATCGTCATCATGATGAACATGAGCACCAGATTATCATATACAAAATACATCGTCATCATGCTGAACATGCGCACCCGACTATCATATACAACATATATCGTCATCATGATGAACATGAACACCAGACTATCATATACAAAATACATCGTCATCATAATGAACATGCGCACCAGACTATCATATACAACATACATCGTCATCATGATGAACATGCGCACCAGGCTATCATATACAACATACATCGTCATCATGATGAACATGAGCACCAGACTATCATATACAACATACATCGTCATCATGATGAACTTGCGCACCAGTCTATCATATACAACATACATCGTCATCATAATGAACATGCGCACCAGACTATCATATACAACATACATCGTCATCATGATGAACATGCGCACCGGACTATCATATACAAAATACATCGTCATCATGATGAACATGCGCACCACACTATCATATACGACATACATCGTCATCATGCTGAACATGCGCACCAGGCTATCATATACAACATACATCTTCATCATGATGAACATGCGCACCAGACTATCAACTACAAGATACATCGTCATAATGATGAACATGCGCACCGGACTGTCATATACGACATACATCGTCATCATCATGAACATGCGCACAAGGCTATCATATGCAACATACATCGAAATCATGATGAACATGCGCACAAGGCTATCAGATGCAACATACATCGTCATCATGATGAACATGCGCACCAGGATATCCTGTACAATATACATCGTCATCATGATGAACATGCGCACCAGACTATCATATGCAACATACATCGTCATCATGATGAACATGCGCACCAGAATATCCTGTATAAAATACATCGTCATCATGCTAACTATGCGCACCCGGCTATCATATACAACATACATCGTCATCATGCTAACTATGGCCATCAGACTATCATATACAACATACATCGTCATCATGCTAACTATGCGCACCAGACTATCATATACGACATACACCGTCATCTTGATGAACATGCGCACCAGGCTATCATATACAACATACATCGTCATCATGATGAACATGCGCACCAGACTATCATATACAACATACATCGTCATGATGAACATGCGCACCAGACTATCATATACAACATACATGGTCATCATGATGAACATGCGCACCCGACTATCATATACAACATACATGGTCATCATGCTGAACATGCGCACCAGGCTATCATATACATTATACATGGTCATCGTGATGAACATGCGCACCCGGCTATCATGTACAACATACATGGTCATCATGCTGAACATGCACACCAGACTATCATATACGACATGCATGGTCATCATGATGAACATGCGCACCCGACTATCATGTACAACATACATGGTCATCATGCTGAACATGCGCACCAGGCTATCATATACAACATACATGGTCATCATGATGAACATGCGCACCCGACTATCATATACAACATACATGGTCATCATGCTGAACATGCGCACCAGACTATCATATACAACATACATGGTTATCATGATGAACTTGCGCACCCGACTTTCATATACAACATACATGGTCATCATGCTGAACATGCGCACCAGGCTATCATATACAACATACATGGTCATCATGATGAACATGCGCACCCGGCTATCATGTACAACATACATGGTCATCATGATGAACATGCCCACCCGAATATCATATACAACATACATCGTCATGATGAACATGCGCACCAGACTTTCATATACAACACACATCGTCATCATGCTAACTATGCGCACCAGACTATGATATACAACACACACATGCGCACCAGGCTATCATGTACAACACAAATCGTCATGATGAACATGCGCACCAGACTTTCATATACAACACACATCGTCATCATGCTAACTATGCGCACCAGACTATGATATACAACACACACATGCGCACCAGGCTATCATGTACAACATACATCGTCATCATGCTAACTTTGCGCACCAGACTATCATATACAACATACATCGCAGGCTTTCATATACAACATACATCGTCATAATGATGAACATGCGAACCCGACTATCATAAACAACATACATCGTCATCATGATCAATATGCGCACCCGACTATCAAATACAACATACATCGTCATCATGATGAACATGCGCACCAGACTATCATATACAACATACATCGTCATCATGATCAATATGCGCACCAGACTATCATATACAACATACATCGTCATCATGATGAACATGCGCACCAGACTAGCATATACAACATACATCGTCATCATGCTGAACATGCGCACCAGACTATCATATACAACATACATCGTCATCATGATGAACATGCGAACCCGACTATCATATACAACATACATCGCAGACTATCCTGTACAATATACATCGTCATCATGATGAACATGCGCACCAGACTATCATATACAAAATACATCCTCATCATGCTGAACATGCGCACCAGGCTATCATATACGACATACATCGTCATCATGCTGAACATGCGCACCAGGCTATCATATACGACATGCATCGTCATCATGCTGAACATGCGCACAAGGCTATCATAAACGACATACATCGTCATGCTGAACATGCGCACCAGACTTTCATATACAACACACATCGTCATCATGCTGAACATGCGCACCCGGCTATCATATACAACATACATCGATATCATGATGAGCATGCGCACCAGACTATCATATACAACATACATCGTCATCATGCTGAACTTGCGCACCCGGCTATCATATACGACATACATCGTCATGCTGAACATGCGCACCAGTCTTTCATATACAACACACATCGTCATCATGCTGAACATGCGCACCCGGCTATCATATACAACATACATCTTCATCATGCTGAACATGCGCACCAGGCTATCATATACGACATACATCGTCATGACGAACATGCGCACCAGACTTTCATATCCAACACACATCGTCATCATGCTAACTATGCGCACCCGGCTATCATATACAACATACATCGTCATCATGCTGAACAAGCGCACCCGGCTATCATATACAACATACATCGTCATCATGCTGAACATGCGAACCAGACTATCATAAACGACATACATCGTTATCATAATGAACATTCGCACTCGGCTATCATATATAACATACATCGTCATCATGCTGAACATGCGCACCAGGCTATCATATACAACACACATCGTCATCATGCTGAACATGCGAACCGGACAAATGTATACAACACACATCGTCATCATGCTGAACATGCGCACCAGGCTATCATATACAACAGACATAGTCATAATGATGAACATGCGCACCCGGCTATCATATACAACATACATCTTCATCATGCTGAACATGCGCACCCGACTATCATATACAAAATACATCGTCATCATGATGAACATGCGCACCAGACTGTCATATAAAACATACATCGTCATCATAATGAACATGCGCACCCGGCTATCATATACGACATGCATCGTCATCATGCTGAACATGCGCACCAGGCTATCATATACGACATACATCGTCATGATGAACATGCGCACCAGACTATCATATACAACACACATCGTCATCATGCTGAACATGCGCACCCGGCTATCATATACAACATACATCGTCATCATGGTAACTATGCGCACCAGACTATCATATACAACATACATCGTCATCATTCTAACTATGCGCACCCGGCTATCATATAAGACATACATCGTCATCATGCTAACTATGCGCACCAGGCTATCATATACGACATACATCGTCATGCTGAACATTCGCACCAGACTTTCATATACAAAACACAGCGTCATCATGCTGAACATGCGCACCAGACTATCATATACAACATACATCTTCATCATGCTGAACATGCGCACCAGGCTATCATATACGACATACATCGTCATGCTGAACATTCGCACCAGACTTTCATATCCAACACACATTGTCATCATGCTGAACATGCGCACCCGGCTATCATATACAACATACATCGTCATCATGCTGAACATGCGCACCCGGCTATCATATACAACATACATCGTTATCATGCTGAACATGCGATCCAGACTATCATATACGACATTCATCGTTATCATAATGAACATTCGCAACCGGCTATCATATACAACATACATCGTCATCATGCTGAACATGCGCACCAGACTATCATATACAAAATACATCGTCATCATAATGAACATGCGCACCAGACTATCATATACAAAATACATCGTCATCATAATGAACATGCGCACCAGACTATCACATTCAGCATACATCGTCATCATGATGAACATGCGCACCAGACTATCATATACAAAATACATCGTCATCATAATGAACATGCGCACCAGACTATCATATACAACATACATTGTCATCATGATGAACATGCACACCAGACTATCATATACAACATACATCGTCATCATGATGAACATGCGCACCAGACTATCATATACAACATACATCGTCATCATGATGAACATGCGCACCAGACTATCATATACAAAATACATCGTCATCATGATGAACATGCGCACCAGACTATCATATACGACATACATCGTCATCATGATGAACATGCGCACCAGACTATCATATACAACATACATCGTCATCATGCTGAACATGCGCACCAGGCTATCATATACGACACACATCGTCATCATGATGAACATGCGCACCAGGCTATCATATACGACACACATCGGCATCATGATGAACATGTACACCAGGCTATCATATTTGATAAACATAGTCCTCATGCTGAACTTGCGCACCAGGCTATCATATACAACATACATCTTCATCATGATGAACATGCGCACCAGACTATCCTGTACAACACATATCGTCATCTTGATGAACATGCGCACCAGACTCTCCTTTACAACACATATCGTCATCTTGATGAACATGCGCACCAGACTATCCTGTACAACACATATCGTCATCTTGATGAACATGCGCACCAGACTATCCTGTACAACATACATCGTCATCATGATGAACATGAGCACCAGACTATCAACTACAAGATACATTGTCATAATGATGAAGATGCGCACCGGACTGTCATATACGACATATATCGTCATCATCATGAACATGCGCACAAGGCTTTCATAAGCAACATACATTGTCATCATGATGGACATGCGCACAAGGCTATCAGATGCAACATACATCGTCATCATGATGAACATACGCACCAGACTATCATATACAACATACATCGTCATGCTGAACATTCGCACCAGACTATCATATACAACATACATCGTCATCATGATGAACATGCGCACAAGGATATCCTGTATAAAATACATCGTCATCGTGCTAACTATGCGCACCCGGCTATCATATACAACATTCATTGTCAGTATGCTAAATATGCGCAACAGGCTTTAATATACAACATACATCGTCATCATGCTAACTATGCGCACCAGACTATCATATACAACATACATCGTCATCATGATGAACATGCGCACCAGACTATCATATACAACATACATCGTCATCATGATGAACATGCGCACCAGACTATCATATACAACATACATCGTCATCATGATGAACATGCGCACCCGGCTATCATATACAACATACATCGTCATCATGATGAACATGCGCACCCGGCTATCATATACAACATACATGGTCAACATGCTGAACATGCGCATCAGGCTATCATATACAACATACATGGTCATCATGATGAACATGCGCACCCGGCTATCATGTACGACATACATGGTCATCATGCTGAACATGCGCACCCGGCTATCATATACAATATACATCGTCATGATGAACATGCGCACCAGACTATCATAAAAAAACATACATGGTCATCATGCTGAACATGCGCACTAGGCTATCATATACAACATACATCGTCATGATGAACATGCGCACCAGACTATCATATACAACATACATGGTCATCATGATGAACATGCGCACCCGACTATCATATACAACATACATCGTCATCATGCTGAACATGCGCACCAGGCTATCATATACAACATACATCGTCATCATGATGAACATGCGCACCAGACTATCATATACAACATACATGGTCAGCATGATGAACATGCGCACTCGGCTATCATATACAACATACATGGTCATCATGATGAACATGCGCACCCGGCTATCATATACAACATACATGGTCATCATGCTGAACATGCGCATCAGGCTATCATATACAACATACATGGTCATCATGATGAACATGCGCACCCGGCTATCATGTACAACATACATGGTTATCATGCTGAACATGCGCACCAGGCTATCATATACAACATACATCGTCATAATGAACATGCGCACCAGACTATCATAAAAAACATACATGGTCATCATGCTGAACATACGCACCAGGCTATCATATACAACATACATCGTCATGATGAACATGCGCACCAGACTATCATATACAACATACATGGTCATCATGATGAACATGCGCACCCGACTATCATATACAACATACATGGTCATCATGCTGAACATGCGCACCAGGCTATCATATACAACATACATGGTGATCATGATGAACATGCGCACCCGGCTATCATATACAACATACATGGTCATCATGATGAACATGCGCACCCGACTATCATATACAACATACATGGTCATCATGCTGAACATGCGCACCAGACTATCATATACAACATACATGGTCATCATGATGAACATGCGCACCCGATTATCATATACAACATACATGGTCATCATGCTGAACATGCGCACCAGGCTATCATATACAACATACATGGTGATCATGATGAACATGCGCACCAGGCTATCATATACAACATACATGGTCATCATGATGAACATGCGCACCCGACTATCATATACAACATACATGGTCATCATGCTGAACATGCGCACCAGACTATCATATACAACATACATGGTCATCATGATGAACATGCGCACCCGATTATCATATACAACATACATGGTCATCATACTGAACATGCGCACCAGGCTATCATATACAACATACATGGTCATCATGATGAACATGCGCACCCGGCTATCATGTACAACATACATGGTCATCATGATGAACATGCGCACCCGACTATCATATACAACATACATCGTCATGATGAACATGCGCACCAGACTTTCATATACAACACACATCATCATCATGCTAACTATGCGCACCAGACTATGATATACAACACACAAATGCGCACCAGGTTATCATGTACAACACAAATCGTCATGATGAACATGCGCACCAGACTTTCATATACAACACACATCGTCATCATGCTAACTATGCGCACCAGACTATGATATACAACACACACATGCGCACCAGGCTATCATGTACAACATACATCGTCATCATGCTAACTTTGCGCACCAGACTATCATATACAACATACATCGCAGACTATCATATACAACATACATCGTCATCATGATGAACATGCGAACCCGACTATCATATACAACATACATCGCAGACTATCCTGTACAACATACATCGTCATCATGATGAACATGCGCACCAGACTATCATATACAACATACATCGTCATCATGATCAACATGCGCACCCGACTATCAAATACAACATACATCATCATCATGATGAACATGCGCACCAGACTATCATATACAACATACATCGTCATCATGCTGAACATGCGCACCAGACTATCATATACAACATACATGGTCATCATGATGAACATGCGAACCCGCCTATCATATACAACATAAATCGCAGACTATCCTGTACAATATACATCGTCATCATGATGAACATGCGCACCGGACTATCATATACAAAATACATCCTCATCATGCCGAACATGCGCACCAGGCTATCATATACGACATACATCGTCATCATGCTGAACATGCGCACCCGGCTATCATATACGACATGCATCGTCATCATGATGAACATGCGCACCAGACTATCATATACAACATACATGGTCATCATGATGAACATGCGCACCCGATTATCATATACAACATACATGGTCATCATGCTGAACATGCGCACCAGGCTATCATATACAACATACATGGTGATCATGATGAACATGCGCACCAGGCTATCATATACAACATACATGGTCATCATGATGAACATGCGCACCCGACTATCATATACAACATACATGGTCATCATGCTGAACATGCGCACCAGACTATCATATACAACATACATGGTCATCATGATGAACATGCGCACCCGATTATCATATACAACATACATGGTCATCATACTGAACATGCGCACCAGGCTATCATATACAACATACATGGTCATCATGATGAACATGCGCACCCGGCTATCATGTACAACATACATGGTCATCATGATGAACATGCGCACCCGACTATCATATACAACATACATCGTCATGATGAACATGCGCACCAGACTTTCATATACAACACACATCATCATCATGCTAACTATGCGCACCAGACTATGATATACAACACACAAATGCGCACCAGGTTATCATGTACAACACAAATCGTCATGATGAACATGCGCACCAGACTTTCATATACAACACACATCGTCATCATGCTAACTATGCGCACCAGACTATGATATACAACACACACATGCGCACCAGGCTATCATGTACAACATACATCGTCATCATGCTAACTTTGCGCACCAGACTATCATATACAACATACATCGCAGACTATCATATACAACATACATCGTCATCATGATGAACATGCGAACCCGACTATCATATACAACATACATCGCAGACTATCCTGTACAACATACATCGTCATCATGATGAACATGCGCACCAGACTATCATATACAACATACATCGTCATCATGATCAACATGCGCACCCGACTATCAAATACAACATACATCATCATCATGATGAACATGCGCACCAGACTATCATATACAACATACATCGTCATCATGCTGAACATGCGCACCAGACTATCATATACAACATACATGGTCATCATGATGAACATGCGAACCCGCCTATCATATACAACATAAATCGCAGACTATCCTGTACAATATACATCGTCATCATGATGAACATGCGCACCGGACTATCATATACAAAATACATCCTCATCATGCCGAACATGCGCACCAGGCTATCATATACGACATACATCGTCATCATGCTGAACATGCGCACCCGGCTATCATATACGACATGCATCGTTATCATGCTGAACATGCGCACCAGGCTATCATATACGACATACATCGTCATGATGAACATGCGCACCAGACTTTCATATACAACACACATCGTCATCATGCTGAACATGCGCACCCGGCTATCATATACAACATACATCGTCATCATGATGAACATGCGCACCAGACTATCATATACAACATACATCGTCATCATGCTGAACATGCGCACCCGGCTATCATATACAACATACATCGTCATCATGCTGAACATGCACTCCAGGCTATCATATGCGACATACATCGTCATGCTGAAAATGCGCACCAGACTATCATATACAACACACATCGTCATCATGCTAACTATGCGCACCCGGCTATCATATACAACATACATCGTCATCATGCTGAACATGCGCACCAGGCTATCATATACGACATATATCGTCATGATGAACATGCGCACCAGACTTTCATATACAACACACATCGTCATCATGCCGAACATGCGCACCCGGCTATCATATACAACATACATCGTCATCATGCTGAACATGCGCACCCGGCTATCATATACAACATACATCGTTATTATGCTGAACATGCGAACCAGACTATCATATACGACATTCATCGTTATCATAATGTACATTCGCACCCGGCTATCATATACAACATACATCGTCATCATGCTGAACATGCGCACCCGGCTATCATATATACAACGCACATCGTCATCATGCTGAACATGCGAACCGGACAAAGGTATACAACACACATCGTCATCATGCTGAACATGCGCACCAGGCTATCATATACAACAGACATAGTCATAATGATGAACATGCGCACCCGGCTATCATATACAACATACATCGTCATCATACTGAACATGCGAACCAGACTAACGTATACGAAACACATCGGCATTATGATGAACATGCACAACAGGCGGCTATCATATTCGAAACACATCGTCATCATGATTAACATGCGCACCAGGCTATCATATACGACATTCATCGTCATAATGATGAACAAGTGCACCCGGCTATCATATACGACATACATCGTCGTCATGATAAACATGTGCAACAGGCTATCAAATACGAGATACATCGTCATCATGATGTACATGCGCACCAGGCAATCATATACGACATACATCGTCATCATGATGAACATGCGCACCAGGCTATCATATACGACACACATCGTCATAATGATGAACATGCGCACCAGGCTCTCATATACGACATACATCGTCATCATGATGAACATGCGCACCAGGCTGTCATATACGACTCACATCGTCATAATGATGAACTTGCGCACCAGACTACCATATACGACATACATCGTCATCATGCTAACTATGCGCACCAGGCCATTATATACAACATACATCGTCATCATGATAACCATTCGCACCAGGCTATCATATACAAAACATATCGTCATCATGCTAATTCTGCAACCAAGGCTATCATATACAACACATATCGTCATCTTGTTAACTATGCGCACCAGACTATCATGAACAACCTACATCGTCATCATTATAAACATGCGCACCAAACTATCCTGTACAACATACATCGCCATAATCATGAACATGCGCACCAGACCAACCTGTACAACATACATCGTCATCATGATGCACATTCGCACCAAGCTCTCATATACGCGACACATCGTCATCATGATGAACACGCGCACCAGGCTATCATATACGACATACATCGTCATCATGATGAACATGCGCACCAGGCTATCAAATACGAAATACATAGTCATCATGATGAACATTTGCACCAGGCTATCATATACGACTTACATCGTCATCATGATTATCATGCGCACCTGATTATTCTATACGACATACATCGTCATCATTATGAAAATGCGCACCAGGCTATCATATATGACATACATCGTCATCATGCTAACTATGCGCACCAGACTATCATATACAACATACATCGTCATCATGATGAACATGCGCACCAGACTATCATATACAACATACATCGTCATCATGATGAACATGCGCACCAGACTATCGTATACAACATACATCGTCATCATGCTGAACATGCGCACCAGGCTATCATATGCAACACAGATCTTCATCATGATGAACGTGCGCACCAGGCTATCATATATAACATACATCGTCATCATGATGAACATGCGCATCTGGCTATCATTTACGACACACATCGTCATAATGATTAACATGCGCACCCGGCTGTCATATACGACATACATTGTCATAGCAATGAACATGCGCACCAGTCTCTCATAAACGACACACGTTGTCATAATGATGAACATGCGCATCCGACTATCATATACGACATACATCGTCAACATGATGAACATGCGCACCAGGTTATCATATACGACATACATCGTCATCATGATGATCAAGCGCACCAGACTATTCTATACGACATACATCGTCATCATGCTGAACATGCGCACCCGGCTATCATATACGACACACATCGTCATCATGATGAACATCCGTACATGACTATCATATACGACACACATCGGCAACATGATGAACATGTACACCAGGCTATCATATTTGACAAACATAGTCCTCATGCTGAACATGCGCACCAGGCTATCGTATACGACATACATCGTCATCATGATGAACATGCGCACCAGGCTATCATATATGACACAAATCGTCATCATGATGAACATGCGCACCCGGTTATCATATACGACATACATCGTCATCATGATGATCATGCGCACCTGGCTATCATTTACGACATACGTTGTCATAGTAATGAACACTCATAAACGATATACACCGTCATCATGATGAACCTGCGCACCAGGCTATTGTATACGACATACATCTTCATAATGATGAACATGCGCACCCGACTATCATATACGACATACATCGTCATCATGATGAACATGCGCATCAGGCTATCCTGTACAACATACATCGCCATCATTATGAAGATGCGCACTAGGCTATCATATAGGACACACATCGTCATAATGATGAACATGCGCACCAGGCTCTCATATACGACACACATCGTCAACATGATGAACATACGCACCAGGCTCTCATATACGACATACATCGTCATAATGATGACCATGCGCACCCGACTATCATATACGACATACATCGTCATCATGCTGAACATGCACATAAGGCTTTCCTATACGACATACATCGCCATCATTATGAACATGCGCATCAGGCTACCATATACAACACAAATCGTCATCATGCTGAACATGCGCACCAGGCTATAATATACGGCATACATCATCATCATGATGAACATGCGCACTACGCTATCCTATACGACATACATCGTCATCATGCTGAACATGCGCATCAGGCTACCATATACAACACAAATCGTCATCATGCTGAACATGCGCACCAGGCTATCCTATACGACATACATCGTCATCATGATGAACATGCGAACGAGACTAACGTATAAGACATAAATCGTCATCATGATGAACATGCGCACCAGACTATCATATACAACACACATCGTCATCATGATGAACATGCGCACCAGGCTATCATATGCAACACACATCGCCATCATGATGAGCATGCGCACCAGGCTACATACATCGTCATCATGATGAACATGCGCACAAGGCTATCATGTACAACCTACATCGTCATCATGATGAGCATGCGCACCAAGCTATCATGTACAACCTACATCGTCATCATGATGAGCATGCGCACCAGGCTACATACATCGTCATCATGATGAACATGCGCACAAGGCTATCAAATACGACATACATCGTCATCATGATGAACATGCACACCAGGCTATCATATACGACATACATCGTCATCATGATGAACATGCGCACCAGACTATCATATACGACACACATCGTCATCATGCTGAACATGCGCACTAGTCTATCATATACGACATACATCGTCATCATGATGAACATGCGCACCAGGCTGTCATATTCGACCTACATCGTCATAATTATGAACATGCGCAGAAGAGTATCATATACGACATACATCGTCATCATGATATACATGCGCACCAGGCTATCATATACGACATACATCGTCATAATGATGAACATGCACACCAGACTATCATGTACAACATACATCGTCATCATGATAAACATGCGCACCAGGCTATCATATACAACACACATCGCTATCATGATGAGCATGCGCACCAGGCTACCTACATCGTCATCATGATGAACATGCACACCAGACTATCATGTACAACGTACATCGTCATCATGATGAGCATGCGCACAAGGCTATCATATACAACCTACATCGCCATCACGATGAGCATGCGCACCAGGCTACCTACATCGTCATCATGATGAACATGCGCACCAGGCTATCATGTACAACCAACATCGTCATCATGATGAGCATGCGCACCAGGCTACATACATCGTCATCATGATGAACATGCGCACAAGGCTATCATATACGACATACATCGTCATCATGATGAACATGAGCACCAGGCTATCATATACGACACACATCGCCATCATGGTGAACATGCGTAACAGGCTATCATGTATAACATACATCGTCATCATGATGAACATGCGCACCAGGCTATCATATACAACATACATCGTCATCATGCTGAACATGCGCACATATTTATCGTTGTAAATATGCGCATCAAGCTATTGTATTCAGAAAACGTCGAAATAGTGATAAACTTGCGCGCTAGGATTTATCTAACTCATACCCATCATAATAATGAACATACACACCAGGCTATCATGCAAAAGCATTTATTTTTTACACTGAGGAATATGCACGCCAGGATATCATGTAAAACACACATCGCTATCATGGTGAACATGCACGTCTATCTTGTATATTTATTAACACATCGTCATAATGATCACATGCGCGCAAGGCTATCATGTATACCAATCGTGGGGAACATGCAGGCCAGGCTATCAAGTAAAACATACATTGCCATCATAGTAGCACGCGCGCCAAACTATCGTGTAAAACACATATAGCTGTTTTGAAAATATGTTCGTCATTTAATGCACACATCTTCATCATGATGAAAATGTGTTAAGGTCTATTACATTTAAAACACATCGTCATTATGATAAACATGCGGGCAATATTTTGATGAAAAAATCACTTCGTCATCATGCTAAACATACGCATCAGTCTTTCATGTAAAACATACATCGTTATTATACTAAACATATCATGTACTGAACACATCATCATCATGATAACATGCGCGCCAGGTTAGCATATACAACACACATTATCCTTACTTCATGATAACATGGCGCCAGGGCTTCCCGTACCGCACACATTGTCATCATGATAACATGGCGCCAGGGCTTTCCGTACCGCACACATTGTCATCATGACAACATGGCGTCAGGGCTTCCCGTACTGCACACATTGTCATCATGATAACATGGCGCCAGGTTATCCTGTATAACAAACATCGTCAGCATAATAACACGCACGCAAGGCTATCCTGAATAACACACATCGGCAGCATGATAACATATGCGCCAGGCAATCATGTACAACACTTATCGTTCTTATGATATCAAAATAATATGGCGACCGGCTATTCTGTACAACCCACATCGTCATCATAATAACATGGCGCCAGGCTATTCTGTACAACCCACATCGTCATCATAATAGCATGGCGTCAGGCTATTCTGTACAACACACATCGTCATCAACATAACATGGCGCCAGGCTATTCTGTACAACCCACATCGCCATCATTATAGCATGGCGCCATGCTATTCTGTACAACCCACATCGTCATCAACATAACATGGCGCCATGCTATTCTGTACAACCCACATCGTCATCATTATAGCATGGCGCCATGCTATTCTGTACAACCCACATCGTCATCATTATAACATGGCGCCATGCTATTCTGTACAACCCACATCGTCATCATGATAACATGGCGCCAGGCTATTCTGTACAACCCACATCGTCATCATGATAACATGGCGCCATGCTATTCTGTACAACCCACATCGTCATCATAATAACATGGCGCCATGCTATTCTGTACAACCCACATCGTCATCATAATAACATGGCGCCAGGCTATTGTATACAACACACATCGTCATCATGATAACATGGCGCCAGGCTATTCTGTACAACACACATCGTCATCATGATAACATGGCGCCAGGCTATTCTGTACAACACAAATCGTCATCATCATAACATGGCGCCATGCTATTCTGTACAACACAAATCGTCATCATAATAGCATGGCGCCATGCTATTCTATACAACGCACATCGTCATCATAATAACATGGCGCCATGCTATTCTGTACAACGCACATCGTCCTCATTATAGCATGGCGCCATGCTATTCTGTACAACCCACATCGTCATCATTATTGCATGGCGCAATGCCATTCTATACAACACACATCGTCATCATTATAGCATGGCGCCATGCTATTCTCTACAACACACATGGTCACATGGTCACCATGATAACATGGCGCCATGCTATTCTCTACAACACACATGGTCACATGGTCACCATGATAACATGGCGCCATGCTATTCTATACAACACACATGATCATTCTATACAACACACATGGTCATCATAATAACATGGCGCCATGCTATTCTATACAACACACATCGTCATCATGATAACATGGCGCCATGCTATTCTATACAACACACATCGTCATCATGATAACATGGCGCCAGGTTATTCTATACAACACACATCGTCATCAAGATAACATGGCGCCAGCCTATTCTATACAACACAAAACGTCATCATTATAACATGGCGCCAGGCTTTTCTATACAACACACATCGTCATCATTATCACATGGCGCCATGCCATTCTATACAACACACATCGTCATCATTATAACATGGCGCCAGGCTATTCTATACAACACACATTGTCATCATGATAACATGGCGCCAGGCTATTCTCTACAACACACATGGTCACCATGATAACATGGCGCCATGCTATTCTCTACAACACACATGGTTACCATGATAACATGGCGCCATGCTATTCTCTACAACACACATGGTCACCATGATAACATGGCGCCAGGCTATTTTCTACAACACACATGGTCACCATGATAACATGGCGCCAGGCTATTCTATACAACACACATTGTCACCATGATAGCATGGCGCCAGGCTATTCTCTACAACACACATGGTCACCATGATAACATGGCGCCATGCTATTCTCTACAACACACATGGTCACATGGTCACCATGATAACATGGCGCCATGCTATTCTCTACAACACACATGATCATTCTATACAACACACATGGTCATCATAATAACATGGCGCCATGCTATTCTATAAAACACACATTGTCATCATAATAGCATGGCGCCATGCTATTCTATACAACACACATTGTCATCATGATAACATGGCGCCATGCTATTCTATAAAACACACATCGTCATCATTATAACATGGCGCCAGGCTATTCTATACAACAAACATCGTCATCATGATAACATGGCGCCATGCTATTCTATACAACACACATTGTCATCATGATAACATGGCGCCATGCTATTCTATACAACACACATCGTCATCATGATAACATGGCGCCATGCTATTCTATACAACACACATCGTCATCATGATAACAAGGCGCCTGCTATTCTCTACGACACAAATCGTCATCATGATAACATGGCGCCATGCTATTCTCTACAACATCATCATGATAACATGGCGCCTGGCTTTTCTTTAAAACACATATCGTCATCATGATAACATGGCGCCATGCTATTCAATACAACACACATTGTCATCATGATAACATGGCGTCATGCTATTCTATACAACACACATCGTCATCATGATAACATGGCGCCATGCTATTCTATACAACACACATCGTCATCATGATAACATGGCGCCATGCTATTCTATACAACACACATCGTCATCATGATAACATGGCGCCAGGCTATTCTATACAACACACATCGTCATCATGATAACATGGCGCCATGCTATGCTATACAACACACATCGTCATCATAATAACATGGCGCCATGCTATTCTGTACAACACACATCGTCATCATGATAACATGGCGCCATGCTATTCTATACAACACACATCGTCATCATGATAACATGGCGCCATGCTATTCTATACAACACACATTGTCATCATGATAACATGGCGCCATGCTATTCTATACAACACACATGATCATTCTATACAACACACATTGTCATCATGATAACATGGCGCCATGCTATTCTCTACAACACAAATCGTCATCATAATAACATGGCGCCATGCTATTCTATACAACACACATGATCATTCTATACAACACACATTGTCATCATGATAACATGGCGCCATGCTATTCTCTACAACACACATGATCATTCTATACAACACACATTGTCATCATGATAACATGGCGCCATGCTATTCTCTACAACACACATGATCATTCTATACAACACACATTGTCACCATGATAACATGGCGCCATGCTATTCTCTACAACACACATGATCATTCTATACAACACACACGGTCATCATGATAACATGGCACCAGGCTATTCTATAAAACACACAGTGTCATCATAATAGCATGGCGCCATGCTATTCTCTGCAACACACATTGTCATCATGATAAGATGGCGCCAGGCTATTCTTTAAAACACACATTGTCATCATAATAGCATGGCGCCAGGCTAGTCTATAAAACACACATCGTCATCATTATAACATGGCGCCATGCTATTCTATACAACATACATCGTCATCATTATTACATGGCGCCATGCTATTCTATACAACACACATCGTCATCATGATAACATGGCGCCATGCTATTCTATACAACACACATCGTCATCATTATAGCATGGCGCCACGCTATTCTATAAAACACACATTGTCATCATGATAACATGGTGCCATGCTATTCTATAAAACACACATTGGCATCATCATAACATGGCGCCATGCTATTCTATACAACACATACTGTCATTATGATAACATGGCGCCATGCTATTCTATACAGCACACATGGTCACCATGATAACATGGCGCCATGCTATTCTCTACAACACACATTGTCATCATGATAACCTGGCGCCATGCTATTCTATAAAACACACATTGTCATCATATTAACATGGCGCCAGCATTTTTTCTACCACACACATTGTATTCATGATTTAGATTTAGGTTATTGACCTAAGACACGCCGATCTGCACCTTGCACGTCAAATACCGTTTAACCATTGTAACATACAGTCAAACGTATTAAAAAATCCGTCCGAGTATGACACATGCGCATCCTGGATACGCTAAAATAGAAGTTTTACTACTTTTTGCTAATTAACTTAGCATTTCATATCTCTAAAGCATTAAATGATCGTGGTTCTTAATCCAACCTAATCCATCAAGTGAATTTCAAATCAAGTGCGACTAAATTAGCCTGTGGATCGAATTCACACATCAAAAAATCGACTGCAGCCATCAGCGAATGACGTATTCTTTGACGTATCACCACGAATAACTGCTAACGAAATGGGCTCATATCCCGCAAAATATCCATAGGATAAACCGCTTGCATTGGTTTCATTTCAACCTATTATTTAAGTCGTAGCTTTAAATTACGCTTAAAAACAAAACGGCGACAAGTCGAAAGTGATTGTCCGAACCCGCTGCTTGGGCGGTACAAACAGACAGCCTCTTGTGTACAAAATGGCATTGCAATCGTGTTTTGTAGAAATGTAGAAATGATCGATAAATAGGATTTGCTTAGTTCATCTCCAACATGTTGTAGTCATGCAAGACCAAGGGGCGGATAGGCGGACGTACAAACGGTCAAATTGACTTATATAATCGATCATGGTTACATGTTTACTTTTACTAGCACTACCACTACTAGTGCTACTGCCACTACTACTACTACTACTACTACTACTACTACTACTACTACTACTACTACTACTACTACTACTACTACTACTACTACTACTACTACTACTACTACTACTACTCATATTTAAAAAAAATATATATAATAATAATAATGCAGATGCATCTCCATTTATCTTTTGGCATATTAATGATATCTTAATTCAATTTCTGCTTCCAGCTCAAAAAAACGTCGGCTGCAAGGCCGTCCTTTGTGAGTGTGACAGGATGGCTGCCGAATGCATAGCGGATAATAACAGGCATTACAACAAACAACTGAAGAAACCGATAATACATAATGTCTTCAATCTGTTTGGAATATAAAACAGTTTTCATTAATAAAGTAAAAATGTTATTGTCCTTGCTAAAAATATCCCTTCCAACCCCTTATTGGCCACCATCATGGGGAAACTCGCTAACTGTACTAACTTACACACTTCGATACTCTTATTCCATGCTTTTCGCCGCGTACTCAATAACGGACTATATGTTTACCAGGTGTCGTATGAAGCAACACCACCTTCAACCTCATTAAGATCACCGGTCGAAGAAACCCCCCTTAGAGGAATAAAAAAATCGCAAACATTGCCAGGAATTTGTCTAGAGTTAAAGCATTGGAGAAGCATTGGAGAACAACCCATCAGGCGTCGTACGTCCAAAAAACATCTTCCTGGCTGATACAGGTCAGCACCCACTTGCTTGTGTTTTTCTCTAGGGTGAAGTAGGAGAAGATAAAGTAGGTTATGTTATAATTCCAGTCGTACGGGGCAATGCCCATTCATACCATAGAGGTAAACAGTTTCGGAAAAATTGATTACTTATTCGATTAAAACACTCGCATACTTTACCATAAATGCACGGTGCAAACATATTTCAGCCGGCTGACAATGGTTCTTATTAGAGTTAAGTTATCAGGATACCATTCGTCTTCCTGGCTTTGATAAGTACTCACTTGAGTGCAGTATGCAACGGTCCGACTACCGCATGCCCTGTCATCAACATATAGACCCCCTGCCCCCACCCCTTCATAAAAGACCAGCAGTCTTGGCCTCCAAACCGGTACCAAATCAGAAATACGGCAGAATTTCTGCTTGCAGATAGTCTTTACCAGGTGTGATTTCTGTCCAACGCCCTCACACCTCGTACAGGTCACCGCCCTGTAGTAAACTTGAATATGAATGACGACGATGATGACGGAAATACAATACAAGCAATGAGACGACGACGACGACGACGACGACGACGATGATGATGATGATGATGATGATGTTGATTAAACTAAAAATCATAAATGCCGTATTAAATACAATTATTCATTACTTTTTTCTGGCATTCTGGGAATAAGAAAATATGCCATAAAATGCAAAGCCGTATTTTTTTTTAAAATTAAGAATAAAAAACTTAAAAACTGAAATTCAATGTCAAGACATACTGCGTTATCTCAATCTTCCAGTGCATGCAAAGAACACTCATGAAACCGTATATCATGGTCTAGATTAATCAAAGATATAAACGTCCTCTCGGGAAATTGTTTTTGGAAACAAATACACGGGAAATCTGTCACAATATCAGAGGAGTGTTCATCAACCACAGCATAAGGACAGACATATTGCATTTCTTAACACTAGGGTAGCACCAGTCGCTTGATTTCAAATTTGTACATGTTATTTCTTATATTATTGATAAAGTTTCCAATTCAGTAACAAAACAGCTGATTAATGGTGAGGACAACATTGAAACGTCAGTATCTGATTTGCCTTAATCTGTTCTATGAAGAAACAACGACGATCCATTTGCATGTACCGCTCGGCAATTTTTAACTTCACTGGACAAAGGCCACGGCTGTTGACCGATACCATTGTAAACAACGTTTAGAATATTCGCCGTTCTTAATCACTGACATTTAATGCCGAAATCGAAATGGTAAGTTGCACTCTCTAAAATTGACAGTTATGACATTTTTTTATCTCAAAATCTACTCATTTTGAATTCAGTCATAGAAGATAACTTACAATAGAACAGATCTCAAATGTTTGGGAAACCGCCGAAAACATTATTTTCTTAAAGCGTTCGTAACACTTATGCCATAATTTCAATTTTAAAACTTAAATATAAAAACTGATATCTGCTCTATTTTCAGCAAGCTTATATAACTGGTTTTCAAACATTTACGCAAAAATTGGTTCATTCGAGGACACGAATTAAAAAAAAGTTGTCTAATCAATCAATTTGTGCGAGTGCAGGTTTAAATGGCTTATTTGAAGTGTTCGAATGTTCATTCTCTTTGAGCGCTCAGGAGCAACTTTTCCCAAGAAACGCTTTATGGATAATTAGGATTGCTCTTGATCTCTATACGATCGCGCACGATATATACGAGAAAACCGCTGTCGTCATAAATAAACCCCGCCGCCATAAAACCCGTGCAATATGACGTTAAAAATGTGTCTTTGACTTTATTTATTAAGGTGTTCCCTAGATTCAAGCTGATTTTTTTTAAACACCAAGTACAAAACTGTGAATCACTCATTTTTTTGAATTTTGTCCTCCTGAGTTCAGCTAGGCCAGGATGATAATGGGTTCTAAACAAGAAACATCGATAAATAAACAACAAAATAAAACTGTCATCGTAAAAAAGGTTTTCGGAGAACATGGCTTCTGTCATTTTCTATGGTTGTTTATTTCATTCCCTGATGGAATCGTGTTATATTTATACACTGTATCTCCTACTTTCTAACTTTTCTGCACCCCGTAAGTGCTCGTAAAATACTTCATCTCCATTGCTAGACTATTACATACCTTTGATAGGTCTATCAAAGACTGTTTCAGAATTCTGGCAATGGGAATGGTATCAAAATGTCGTTGTTTTGGAGAGGTACAAGGGTTCTGCTTTCCTAGTGTTTATGACAAGGATAGAGATCATATCACTAATTAACATATTCACCTTTCTTTAAGGATGCACTCTTACTCCTAAATAAGATTTAACACGTTTAATAAAAGTGCTTGATAATGCCAAAAAGGATGAACAAATGTCGAAAACAATGCTGCTGAAATATACCGAGTTAAATTTAAAAGAAATGTACAGAAAACACGGTATTGCTACCTAATTATGCGAGGATAGTAGATCGCAGAAAATATTTTAGCATTCACCAATTATTTAATATTTTTGCGTTATCAGCTATTAAAACACGGTAATAAAATTGTAAACAGATATTAATAAATTTCATAAATGCATTATTTAGTTATAAGTTGAGGGTTCATCACTTAAAATTTATGTTTGTTTTACATGAAATGATTTTGAATAAGAGTGTAACTTTAAGGAAGTAAAATCAAGAAATTAAAACTAATTGGGAAAAGCACTTTAACATGCCAGTTCTTGAAAGGGAATCAGTTACGTTTCAGTGTTACGTGCTACAAAAGGTGTTGGCTTCAGACGTGATTCTTGTCAATATTGCATCCATTAATTTAAACGTATTAACTGTACAAATAAGCTATATATTTCATCTTGTTATAGGCGACGATGTTAAATGTTGATACCTGGTGACCCCATGTATTTTTTGTGTCCTTTGAAAGGTTACTGCTCGCTTATTACTAATACAGTCGAACCCCGATAACTCGAAATCCCTTGGCTCGACATCCTTGTTGGCTCGAACTTAATGTAAAGGACCAATTTATTTATACTGTAGGTAAACAATCCCGCTTGGCTCGAATTTCCCGAGGCTTGAGGTATTTTCGCCATGTATGTAAAATAAATGACTGAAAATTGCTCACACGTTAAGTTATGACACTCTGTATTAATGTTCTTTATTTCAAATGAAATCGGATGCGAGCTTGCAAACTTGACAAACTTTCATCACCAAAAAAGCTCGTATGTAGTATTATTTTCGGTGTAATGTCTGTATTATTCTCTTCTAATAAATCCCTTATAAATGATCCCAAAATAAACAAGGGTGGACAGGCATCTAACATTGACATAGTTGTATTGTGGGTTGGACACCTTAAGCTGAACCCGCGGTAGACGTCAAACCAAAAGTATTTTTCTATGACATGCTAAGTTGACATGACCAAAGATTCCCATAACCAAAATTGATGTTGATGAACCAATCTCACCCGAATTACAGAAAGGCAGGCAGATATGTACCTTGTCAATGGCGAAAGACAAGACAAGACAAGACAAGACAAGACAAGACAAGACAACGGTCTATTGTGATATAGTCCTCTGGCCACTGACACAATAATATAAGTGATCATAATTAAAATACAGTTTGTGTGTGTTCACAAGAAGTTTGTATGTGTGCACAAGTCATATAACAGTCATACATATTACGTCAGTTTAAACAGAAAATACAAGCATGTACTCAAAGGAATGAGCGACTTCAATTTCCAAAAATAACAGACGTTTTATTGTCCTTTCAAACGTTTCCTAATAAAAACAACGTTTTGTTCTCCATAAAGTTTTAGTACCAGTTCTTTGTCAATTAATACATCAACGCTCATCTTTTATAAAATGGTCTTTAGTTGTCTTGATGCAATACCGCCTGTCGTTTTCGTCTTTACTGCTTTAAGTTCTCAATCTTATTATATTTCAATCGATCATTTATAAATGAATGCTTAAATAAATGCATAACCATTTCTATATTTTGCCTTCGGCCACACTCGTTGTAGGAAGTACAACTAATAAATTAATTACGTAATAGACGAATAAAAAACATAGAGCTTATATACATGTACTTTAATTTACACAACTAATTCATGTAGCTTGCCTTATTCGAGAACAAGTCGTTAAATACGATTTTCTACCTTTTTGTTTTTACCAAATACGGGATTCTTGAAATATTTATCATTGGTTATGTAAAATCACTCTGACACGACATATCGATATATATAATACTTATCATTTTATTATTTATATTTATTATCGGTTTTGCAGATGCTTGTTGTAATAAATATAAATACTATCTGATAATTTAATCACTTTGAAAACTTACAGCTTTCTATGACAGTGCTGTTCAGAAACTTCAGTCTAAGCTTATCAGTAAAACCTGATTCCAAATCAAACGCCATTTTTCTCAACAATAGGAATAAAGTTTCTTAGTAAGAAAAAATAGGTTAAGTTGCACAGTACAGTAAGCTATATAGAGTATAAAAGAGAACTAAAAATGGCGCCAACTTAGAAAACTCTAGTACCCTTTGTATCGATTAAGATCCAGATCATTTTAGATTAAAGGTATAAATAACTAATTTCAATAATGAAACAAATGCTTATCCTTGACTTTGCTAAATAAATCTGACACTTAAAATACCTATTTTAACTGTCGTTAATCTTACAATAACAACTTCAATTGTCGTTAAACTTAAAATACCAATTTCAATCGTTTTAAAACCGAACGTGCGTCTATGGTTTATTTCGGCAAAAATATGATGCCATTGAAACTGTTTTTGGCCAGCCTGTTTAGTAACCTACCACGAAATATAAATCAATTATCTTGAAGACTCATTAAATGATTTTTTTTTAGATGAACAATAATTTCGTACATATGGCTGTATATATTAAATCCAATTAATAAAGTTTATGTCTGAAAAAACCCCACAACAATTATGGTCAACTAATTAGGTGGATAAAATGTAACTTTATGCACGCTTAATTGAATTAATAAAGTAACACGAACACCCTGTTACACAAGCATTTAATATAGCAAAAAAAAAACGATTATTTTACAAATAGTTTATACATATATCAATTTAGATCTCACTTTAACGGCAACCTGTACAATCGGATGACAAACTTCATTCCAAACTAAAGTTATAGAGTAGAATCCATTTTTCTCTTACCTCAGATAAGAACATCCAATAATTTAACCATGCTAGAAATTCTTATCTTGCCCACGGTAAATGGTCCTTTTTAATGGTCGCCACATTGTAATTACCTCCCTTGTTAAAGACTGTCGTCTGTAGCACCATGGAAACCTTGTCTAGTGGTAATATTTAGAATGCTTATTAATTATTTATCGCTTCAAATGTCACTATAAAACCGTTTTCATGCACCTTTCAAGAAATAATGCTTCACTCTCCTCAGAACTATTTAAAGACCGATTTGACTGTTAACATAATCCGAATCACTGCGCGCATATCCATGACAGCCACGAATTTTAACATATCCATATTTATTTATTTTTACTAAGCACAACCGAGTTCCAGCAAAAAAATTCTCTTTTACTTAATTTTGTTTAATTGAGGTTGGAGAAAAAGCATCTACCATAGCCGCTCGTATAAAATAGGTTCATTCCGACCCTCTACGCTCGGGTCGGAATGAACCTATCTTACACTCTCGGCCATGGAAGATACTTATAATTTTGTTCTCTTTTAGCTGCAGTGACCTTGCCCTTTACCACGTTGATACCAACTACAATCCCAAGCTGCATTTTACTGTACGAGAAAAGCATCAATGTGATCTACCTTGACCGCTCGAGTAATAAGGGTTCATCCCAACCCTCGCGCAGTGTGTTCCTCGTTTCCGAAAAAAAAACCTACGCTCGGGTTGGGATTATCCTATCTTACACGCTCAGCCATGGAAGATACTTATATTCGTATATGGGTTATTGAATGAGTCACCTTTCCTCGTGTACTCACCTCAGTGCCCCACCCCCCGTGTACTCGCCTCAGTGCCCCACCCTCGGGTACTCACCTCAGAGCCCCACCCTCCGTGTACTCACCTCAGTGCCCAACCCTCCGTGTACACGAGGAAAGGTGACTCATTCAATAACCCATATACGAATATAAGTATCTTCCATGGCTGAGCGTGTAAGATAGGATAATCCCAACCCGAGCGTAGGTCTTTTTTTTCGGAAACGAGGAACACACTGCGCGAGGGTTGGGATGAACCCTTATTACACGAGCGGTCAAGGTAGATCACATTGATGCTTTTCTCGTACAGTAAAATGCAGCTTGGGATTGTAGTTGTTATCAACGTGGTAAAGGGCAAGGTCACTGCAGCTAAAAGAGAACAAAATTATAAGTATCTTCCATGGCCGAGAGTGTAAGATAGGTTCATTCCGACCCGAGCGTAGAGGGTCGGAATGAACCTATTTTATACGAGCGGCTATGGTAGATGCTTTTTCTCCAACCTCAATTAAACAAAATTAAGTAAAAGAGAATTTTTTTGCTGGAACTCGGTTGTGCTTAGTAAAAATAAATAAATATGGATATGTTAAAATTCGTGGCTGTCATGGATATGCGCGCAGTGATTCGGATTATGTTAACAGTCAAATCGGTCTTTAAATAGTTCTGAGGAGAGTGAAGCATTATTTCTTGAAAGGTGCATGAAAACGGTTTTATAGTGACATTTGAAGCGATAAATAATTAATAAGCATTCTAAATATTACCACTAGACAAGGTTTCCATGGTGCTACAGACGACAGTCTTTAACAAGGGAGGTAATTACAATGTGGCGACCATTAAAAAGGACCATTTACCGTGGGCAAGATAAGAATTTCTAGCATGGTTAAATTATTGGATGTTCTTATCTGAGGTAAGAGAAAAATGGATTCTACTCAATAACTTTAGTTTGGAATGAAGTTTGTCATCCGATTGTACAGGTTGCCGTTAAAGTGAGATCTAAATTGATATATTTATAAACTATTTGTAAAATAATCGTTTTTTTTTGCTATATTAAATGCTTGTGTAACAGGATGTTCGTGTTACTTTATTAATTCCTCCGTGTACTCGACTCAGTGCCCCACCCTCCGTGTACTCATCTCAGTGCCCCACCCTCCGTATACTCGCCTCAGTGCCCCACCCTCCGTGTACTCGACTCAGTGCCCCACCCTCCGTGTACTCGATTCAGTGCCCTACCCTCCGTGTACTCGACTCAGTGCTCCACCATCCGTGTACTCGCCTCAGTGATATTCAAGAATCACAAAGATTTAAAACATTGCAGTACTACGGTACAACATCGTTCCCATGATTCTTTATAAAATGGCCCCCTAGTCTAGATTTCCTGGGATTTCTTTAACAGTATGTGTATACCACGTTATAAACTGCGTCATAAATGCTACGTCGGAAGGCAATATTTTGCTTTTAATGAAGATTGTAAACAAATACAACTTCACTATTTCTTCACCATTTTAAATGAAATATAGCATTGTATATGCGGCTTACATAGCCCCGCCTACGGTCTTTTACCAGAGTCTGATACTTCGAGTGTCAAAACATCACCTCATCAAACTCCGGGAACAAAAAGAAGGCGGGGCTCTTTTAGCGGCATAGTCTGCCCTTTGTTTCATTTGAAATAGTGAAGAAAAAGAAAAATATATCTTTATTTTAAGTCTTAAATTTAAGCAAAATTTTGCCTCCCTATGTACATATTTCTCGTTATTTATCACGTGGTATACACACACTGTTTAAGTGAAACCAATTAAAGTATACTATTTCCTTTAGCCGTACAACGAAGTTTATCGCGATTATTAAAAAAAACTCTCAAAGTCTCAAAACATTTAAAGGATAACATCATACAATTTATACCCAAATAAAAATGTATTCTAAGTTAGATGCCTAGATAAGAAAAAATCATGATTGTTACAGAAATAGGGCCAGTAATTTCATTTATAACGTTTAAGCAAGAAATTTGGCGTAATATTAAAGATGCACTCTTACTCCCAGATAAGATTTACCACAATTGACATTATTGTTTTAATATTCCAAAAAGGATGAATAAATGTCGAAAACAATGGTTCTTATGAAGGATACCGAGTCTAATTTGAAAGAAATGAACATAAAACACGGTATTTCTACCTTATGAGACTAAAATAGACCACAGTAAATCTTTTAGCATTCATCAATCATTAAATATTTTTGCGCTTTTTGCTATTAAACACGAGGTTACAATCTTGTTATCAGTAAATAATATATTCCGTAAATGCATTATTTAGTAAGAAATTAAAGTTTATCAGTCAAAAGTGATGTTTGTTTTACATGTGTATGTATTGATTTTGAATAAGAGTGTTACTTTAAGTTGTGGCTAGTATTTATTATAAATAAAACCCTTCCTTAAAAATCTTACATTCGCGATTTGCATAGTTTTTTTTTATTTTACTGCAAAGCTCTCAGTTCACAGGATTATTTGAGGAAGATCCGCATTGCAACACTTAAGGATTTTAACGGTAATACATGAATTTCGTGTTCATTGGTTTTGTTACGTCAAAGAGAAGACTCAGTTTAGTTTATTACTTATTTTATAGCTCACTTGTATAGCAATTCAGTCAAGCATCTTATTTCAAAAGCATATTAGCTATGAGATAATATTAACTTCATTTTTTTTTTCAATCTTCTTTTCCAGGAACAAACAATAGGACATGATGAAAGTTTATAATGCGATGTGAGCTCCAGAAACAACACTTTAACGAAGGCACCGTTCAAAAACAATCTGACAGTTCAAGGTCAAACAGACATTTAGGTTACACACCACCATTGTTATTCCCTATATAATTCAATGTAAAATTATAATTTTTAGACAACATTTAAAGGCATTTAGAGCGAATGCAGGCTGTGATAACCACATATATTCTTAAAGTACAAGCTTTAAATTACATTTTAAGCCAATAAAAAGGGGGGGGGGGTCAAGTTATTCCTAAGAAAAATCACTCCACTTGAAAAACAAACTCTAAAAATTGCACCGTCCGCCATGACAGTTCTTCCAAAATGACCTTTCAACTATAGGGCAGAGGTTTATGCTTTAATCTCTACTCTAAATGATAAATCATGTAAGAATAGATACTTAAGGTATAAAAGTTTCAGGAATAATGAAATTATTGATTTACAGTGTATTGAGCATGTGAAAACATGTCTGTCAATCATAAGAACATTTTTTTTCTATTGAAAATTTTCCACACAATGGAATTACATATGACGTAATGGTGACGTCATTCCTGTAACGAAATACACACAGATGACACAGATATCAATACAATGAATACATACTGCATGAGTTAAATCCCTTCTAACATATTGCTTAAAGAATCTCTCTTATTCAAACTCAATACATACACATGTATAACAAATCTAGTTTTAAACTGATAAAACTTTATCTGCTAACTAAATAATGCATTTACTGAAAATATTAATTACTGATAATAAAATTGGTACCGTGTATTTAATCGCTGAAAACGCAAAAAAATACTAAATTATTGGTGAATACTAATAGATTTACTGCGATCCACTTTCATAGGGTAAAAATACCATGTTTTTCTGCACCTTTCTTTCAAATTAAACTTGGTATCCTTCATAAGAACCATTGTTTTTTATATTGATTCATACTTTTTAGTATATTAAAACAATTGTATTGGTTATAGTAAATCCTATTTTGGAGTAAGAGTGCATCTTTAATCTTGGACTTGATCGCTTTATTGAGATTCTTTTGGATACTTACGAAAACTTAAACAGTGTCTACTCTAGACGCATTTTCATGTGAGATTTCTTATTGTCACTGTAAGATTGGAGTGTTATCTTCATGTAAGCTGCATGTTTTTGTTGCAACTGTTCGATTAAGTTTTTTTTCTTGGCATGTGTTTAGCAGCTATCAATTTTCGCCAATATCGGAGTTGTTTTTTCTTTAGACTGTTGAAGTCTTTCGAGGTTTTCTGACATTTTTAAACTGTAGTGTGGTTCAATAAGGGTTTAAAATAACTAACTAGAACTTAACGTCACATCTTAATGATATTAACTACCTTCAGACTTCTTTGTTTCGTATTTTCCAAAACCATACGCTGACGAGACTGCTAATAGATCATTCGAAACAAAACATGTTACTGCAAGTTACATATGCTGAAGCTTGGAGCAATACTTTTAGAAATATTTCTGCGAGACAGAAGACAATGCTTCGGCAGACAGAATGTGAACATATCGCATCACGCCTATGAATTAAGATTCTTCACGATAAAGCCTCGTACTTTATGGCGATTGACGATCCCATTTGATGATGGTTATTTTCTAAGAAAATAAAGAAAAAGGTATAAAAGAAGAGATCAAAAGCAGAATAAGAGTGGAGACGTGTAGTTCATCTTTCATTATGTCGTCATTCAAGGCACAGAAGTGCTACAAAAAGACTAAACTGCCTTTGAACTTGGTGATTACTGATGGCATGATTTGCATATGGGACGTAAGTTTATCTCACTATATTGTCAGTTACTTTTTTATTTGGAAAATAAAATATGATCAAAAAGCTTAAATACCATGTATATTGGATAATATTGTGCATTTGGTCATCAAAACTACTCATTTTGTAATACAAGTGTAATTTAACTAAAATGGGATAAACTCTTCATCTTTTTATTGTATTCGTTCTTGCAAAACTCTTTTAAATAATAATAAAAAACAATATGTAGAGAAGGATATCTTATTGACCCTTGCAAAAACATTCCTTTTTAAAATTGCAATTTTCAGTTTTGACCTTCTCGATCCAATTTTATAATAAAAAAATATCACTAAGATGCTAAGACGACGGGTTGACTGAAAAAACCAGATATTGCATGTCACACTTACCGGTTCTTTTCGACCCCAAAATTTGCACAAGATGATCTAGTAATAGGTTAAATCAAAATATTAGAAATACTAGCCGCCTGTTACGACATTCGTATGCTTATTATTGTGTTTACTTGGTACATGTACCTGTACTACAATATGTGCAATGACTGTAGAAAGTAATCTGCGCACTGGGTATGTATGGTGTGTCAATAATGGACAGATCATTGCACATAATCATCTATTTTATGGGATCCTCATTTCTTGTCTGTGCGCATCCAGGAGCGTCGCTTCCTATTAGCCATGTATGCCGCGGCCTACAATTTACTTAGGATGGGGTAAGCGTATGTGGCAGGTAAGGGTGCAAAACAGTGTTCATTGTCAATGATGTGCGTAAACAGTTCAGGGGACTACCCAGTGCTTTAGAATGCAACTGTGGGTTCATTAGCACTGTTTATGAATAAGCATATGGGGTCGGGGCTGCGGGCTGTAGTAAGCGTGTGCAGCAAATTAGGGTTACAAAAACCGAAAAAAAGATGTATATACTTATTTAAATAATAACATTAAATTGTTGTATCAACTTGATATAAGATAATATGTAAGTTTATTAATGTTCTGGTAAGCATCGAAACGCCACAAAGCATACCCGTGGGCCTGCGCACACCACATCAGCCAAGCTGTGACCTGATATATTTTGTACATAACTGACTTCGTCCGATACGAACACAAAATAAAAATATGTGTAAAAACGAGGCTGTCCGTAAAGATGGTGGACATGATATGTACTTGTTAATATCAATAATATTATGTAATATGTATCTTTTTTTTGAAATAGTCACCTATTTCAGATCATTTTGGAAACAGGTTGTGTAGGTATGACCTTATCGTATTCTAGTAAACGTTGATAAGGAAACTAAAGGTATGGAACACGGAGCACTTTGAAAATATTTTGGGCAATAAAATACTTTAAAAACAGATTTCTGAATAAAAACTTCATATATGACATATTTTAAATACTTAGTAACCACAGTACCATCTTAAATATAATTGCACGTAATTGGAATATTATCATAGACATGATAAAAATATGGAATTGTGAAAGGCATGGGCGAAAACAACAATATTAAAAGCCTTGAAATATACGTTAAACACTGGGCCAAAACACTCGCCATGGGTAAGTTTTGGCTTCAAAGACAATAAGCGCAAATTTAAGACTTGTTATAATTTTATTACAATATCAGACTTGCATAAATCAACAACCCTTCAAAACAATTGGTAATCGCAACGAAACTGTCAAAACATCCTCAGGGACTCGCTGGGAAGCAACCAAAACTAATATTGGATTTTTTCTCTTCTTCTAAGAGGCAGACTAGCTTTTCTATTGGCACAGTCTATAACTATTTACTGGAGTTTCTATCTTCATTTTACAACTGTAAGCCACACTGCAAATTTACAATTAATTACCGAAAGGACCATGTGTAATATAAAACGTCATCTATGGACTTGATTTTTATTGTGTATATTAATTACATTTGACAAGGAGCGGCAACAGCTGGATACATTTTCGCGAAGGAAATACTACTTAATAAGGTTGATCATATATCTTCAATAAATTCAAATAGACCGTCCGTGTTTTACTTTACCTGTCATTCGCGTTAAAAAAAATGGATCTTAGAAATACATCGGTACGTGAAGTTTAAAGATAAGTGGATTAAACCAAATAACATGCAGTCTTATCAATTTGAAAGCCGTGCTATTTTTGGATTAATAAAGTTGAAAAAGAAGTCGGAGGAATTAAACTAGGATGTGACCATAATGTTATCATTGAAAAAAGGAAATGAAGAGCCATTTGGAAATCCTGGACAAACGTAGTATTGAATCTATTATTTCTCAAAATCTTGCGGATTAAACATGAGAGTAAAACATGTCGGATATCTCATTAGAAGGAATTACCAACTTTACATCAAAAGAACAAGAGTCCAGCAGTCCATTTCATATATCTGAGTACGTTCAGGTAATGATCATTGTGATGTACACAATCGTCATCTTGATTGCCATTGGTGGAAACAGTATTGTCTGCTATTTGGTTTACGCCTACAAAAGAATGCAGACCGTGCCTAACTATTTCATTGTCAATCTTGCCATCAGCGACATTATCATGGCCTTATTCTGCATTCCGTTCACATTCATCGCCAACCTGATTTTGAACTACTGGCCGTTTGGAGAAGCACTCTGTCCTGCAGTTTTATACATTCAAACCGTTGCAGTGTTTCTTAGCTCGTACACTCTAGTGGCAATGAGCATTGATAGATATATTGTGATTGTACACCCATTTAAACCCCGAATATCGGTGAGACAAACGGTGCTGACTATCCTCGCAATATGGCTAGTGTCATTAACAATCCCGTTGCCCACCTTTATCAAGTCAAGGGTCATATACCATTCCAACACCAGCGGCCAATGTCGGGAAGAATGGGGAAACAATACAGAACAGTACACATACGGTCTTTCTCTAATGATTCTACACTACTTTGCACCTCTTGTGCTTCTGCTGTTCTCATACTCAAGAATCGGATACACTATATGGAGGATGAACATTAACGGCACGGACAAGAATAAAAGAAAACTCCAGTTGGCAAAAGCAAAAAAGAAGGTGAGTTAACAATACCACGATGGTATTCAAGAACATTTTTAAGATGCGCCCATTTTCGAAGAAAACATAAGTGCGTGTTAAAAATATAAATCGCATTTTCTTAAAAAACATGATGTTGACGGAATATACGTTAATTAAACCTTCAATCTGTGCTTTTTTGTTGCTCAAAATGGCGTCATTATGTCCTTAATGTAAACGTCTATTGAAATTGAAAAATTGAAGGAGCACAATTTATGAAAATCAAAAAACTTAATGATACAATTCACCCGAATACAAATAAACCGATCTGAATGTTTTAATAATGCAAATTTTGTGCTCAGCATTTTTGTCAAGATAATGAAAATATTTATTTTAAAGTACAAATTTTCCTTTTCGAATTTGAACGCAACTGCTCCAATTCATTTGTGAATACTAAGAATCTCCATCGTGAATTTGTTCTTATTACTTTGAACGCATTTATCTTTTCAAAGGTCTAACATCTGATGATTTTACTTCACCATTCAGATTTTAAATCCGTCTAAAATTAAAAGTCTTTAAAGTTACCAAAATTGTTTATTGATTGATCAATATGTTTCCACTTATTGCTATAAACCAGAACAAATACTTCCAGATGCAACTAGCCAAAACCTGAAGAAAACTTATCATTTTTTATACAATTAGCTTCTGATGCTTGTATTTAGCCGACTGCATTTTAATACGTCTGAAAATTGATTTGAAGCTGAGGTTATTACTTTTACTTAACATGCCAACAAATCACATTTCGATTGTTGGTCTTAATTCGTGAATTACTTAATTAAATTGACATTACTACCTCCATTTCTGATGATGGGGATCGCGATCGTGAATTAACCTTTAAATTGCCTGTAAACTAAGTAAAAGCTTAAACGTGATTCCCTCAAGAGAATCTTTCATAGACTGGCACATCAATGCATTATCCATTAAATAAAACATTGAAACAAGTAAGGTAAAGGTGATAAACTTTACTGTTTTTTTTCGAAATACTGTAAAATTGCAAGAGATCACTGAAAGTGTCGATATCAATGTGAGCAGATCATGTGCATGCTTTGTTCTTTCATCCATATGAACACACTTCAAGAACGAATTTAAAAAAGACCTTTGAAAACTAGTGGGAATATCAAGCATAGGACATTTTATAAAATTACATTCACTACTCTTAACGGCATGAAATGCTTACATTCAGGTCAGAAAAAGAATGTTTTTGCGAGAGCTATTGTTTTGAAAATCTATGAGAGAGCCCCTCTGAATGCTAATGATATCATTTAATCGTATATATTTTATTCGTTGACGGTACTTCATTTTGAATTTAGTCAAACTCTGCTGTTTCAGACTGTCAGAAGCAATGTTTGCTGTCAATCAGAATGTGAAGAAAATTTAATACCAATAGCATGACTTTTTTTTTCTCTTTTCATGGCATTACTACAATGTCTCATTTCCCCCTTTCAGATGATTAAGATGATGGTCACAGTGGTCATTTTCTTCGCCTTATGCTGGCTCCCTTTTCACACAATTACATTGATTGGCGATATCAATCCGACAATTTACAACAACAGCATTGTGCCCATTATTTGGCTGTGCTTTCATTGGTTGTCTATGAGTAACAGTTGCTACAACCCAATGATTTACTTGTGGATGAGCCCGAAGTTTCGGACTGGGTTAAAAATGGCCCTGAGCAATTGCAATCTTCGAAGGAAATCGAAAACATCTTCAGATGATGAGATTTATGAAAAGATCCATATGGTTTTTCCGAGATTACGACTGGAAATTCAAATTGAGGATAATGTCAAGAACAATACAACATCGCCACGCGGACGTGTTTCATCTGCCAATGTAAAGTCGGATCAGCCAATGATACCAAGAAGCATTCATAGTGACACGTAACGTTCATAAATGTACATTTGTATACCATATAGTGAAGGCACATTATTATTTCACATTTTCTGTCGCATATATTAACATCTTCCATCCTTTTCACTTTCTATGAATGCTTATATGCATATATATCACTTTATAAATCGTAATATTATTGCGTTTTAACTTCTACACATATTTCAGTTTTTGATGTCACTTACAATTTATTTGTACAAATAATAACAACTGATGGTACGTGGAAATGAATAGGATTTATCAACTTCCTTGAGTTATGTTTGTGTATTTCACCAATGCATTGACACCATTGAGACAAACCAAAACCATCCAAGCTCAAATCCAAAATTCTTGTTGTTTACATTTTAGCGTAGATATGCTCTACTGGCCCCAATTTCTCGAAACTTCTTAAGTCCCTTCTAACAGGATTAAGCTAATCTCTCACTATTTTTGTTGTCCTATAAAATGTGTAATATTGACTTCTTCAAGATTTTTTGGAAATTATGTAGGAATAATCTGTATGATTATCAGAATAAACCATTTTTCACTTATCAAAATCCATTTTCAGTAAGTATTTTTGTTAACTGAAATAAGCGACTTAAGCCTGTTAAGCTTAAGAAGTTTCGATAAATTGGGGCCTGTTGATTTGGTAATGTCTGAATATAAAGATGAAGCGAAAAGACTCATGTCGATATAACTTCATAAATATGCATTTGTGAGGTTTATGCATGAAAGTACCAAAGCTTTCTATGTTTAAATGTCACTTTGTACCTTCTGGTAATTTATTCCATACATTTGCAAATATATCTCCTAACAAATGCATGAATTACCGTTTTACATTTTGAGAGGCCATTAAAGCTCTGGTAAAGTTGTAATGGTCACCGTCGTCAAATTTATAACGAAATGATTATCTTTGATATCATTTTTTGTTTTTGAATATTTCATCAATATTATTATCACCATAAAATATATCATCTTGAGATGTAAAACAAAGTATGAGCTACAGTTTACCAATGTGATAGAAAATGTAATTAAAAGTTAATAACCATTTATTTGATTATGATTATTACGACCATAATGGGAGCGTTGTGTACATGTGGAAAGAGTTTTTGCACTTAACTTCAGCAACAAGCTGTGTGAAACGAGCGTTGGTTCTGATAGGATAATCACGGTTTTATTGCGTAGTACGAAAATCGTTCTTAAAAATACACGACAGTACAACGCCTCCACTACCATTAAATATGAGAAGCCTCTTGCTGGTTCTTACTACAATACTTTATAAAAACAGGAAAACATCCAGTATTATGTTCTGCAATTGAGATCTTTCTCAAAATATTTTTTTTTTCTATTCTTTTGTTACAGTTCTTCAAGAGTGAAGTTCTTTTGAAAATTCTACAAACATTATTAATTGCAGTCAATTACATCTCAAAGCAAAAGGAATTATTTATTTGACAGGCAATGGAACAGTAAAGAGCCGACTGCCATTGAGCTTACAATAATGTAAACAATAATGCCAAACATAACGCACTAAAAGTTAAGAGTTATTAAGAACGAATGCAGTTATTTTCTTGTTTGCTTCTGTTTCTATACTTTCGTCGCGAAAAAAATCATTGATAGTTATAATTTATTGTCATAACCTGCATGTCTTTGTCGAATGATATCATTGAACTAAAACAATGCGAGCTGTGAGCTAATTTAATATGAGTACAACTTGAAGCATGTTTTCCAAAAACAAAATTTAAGTAAAACACTAAGAAAGATTTATCAACATATATTGACACGACACCTATTTCTAAATTTCGAATCGAATTATTGAAAAAAAAATCATACCGTAACGTAATTTGTTAAGGATTTTGTAAGTAATGTTTGACGATAGAAAGATATCTGACTTATCCAACATAAAGTAATATCTATCTAATAAAACAGCTTTAATTCACTCGATTTAAGTCTAGGTCAAGATTTTGTACAACAAAGTAAAGATGCTTAAAATTGCTATGGGTATTTTGTAATTCAATTGCATATACTTATTTATGCGTCTTTTGGACTTAATCAGTTAATCATTTTAGGGAGGGCACGTCGCTTACCTAATTTTGAAGTTTAAACAGTGATTTCTAAATCAGTTAAACTGGTTAGAAACAAACAGAAGCCCTGTGTTTAATTTTGTTAAAATATTTAAATTCTTATAATTATATTTTGCTCAAACAATTTTATCCTGAAACCAGTTCTACAGAAAAAGCGTAAAAGCATGCACATAATTATAAGAACACGATCTTGATATGAAGCCAGACTGCTGCAATGATAAAAGCCGATGCAGAAATCAGATTATAATCTCTATGTTGCTCTTACTGAACTCAGCACTTCAAAACTCATGGTAAAAACATGACGGACAAACATCAAATGCATTCGAAATCAACATACTGCCTCTCAATTACTAAATAAAGCGGTTCTCCGTCTCAGTGCAATGGTTCTGGTATTTTAATCGAATTGTTTTGCTCACGGCTTTGCATATGTATTACTTTATATACAATTTTACCAATTTAGATACAATACCATGCCGCTTTTTCAATTCAAGGTAACTGAGAGTCGGCTTAAGTCTTAAAAGGGTTTCAGAAACAGAACTATTGGTTCCAACTATAGGTGAAAGGGATTAATAAATATAGATGATCGTAAAATGTCCATAAGCAATTGCCATCTACCATGTTGTTCTTCATTTGCATAAATATCCTATTAAGTCTTTCAGAACAACGTCGAAGTCTAAGTCAATACCAATAGCTGCAAACACATGGTTAACACATTTGTTTACTGTCAGTCTGTTCGACAATAGGTGTAGTCGACAAGTGCACGTTTAGTAACATACACCTTATCAGACGGAACCAGTCAGCTATTCGACATGAAATAAAATTTTCGTAAAGACGGTTTGCATTCTATTCTTGTTTTTTGGGCTTAATGGACCGCGAACAAATGGTGATGGCGATGATTATTATGACACTGACGATGGCGTTGGCGATGGCGATGACGATGCTTATAATGCTTATGATTAACAAGCTGCTGTTGGTGAAGTTTTAATAGCAATTTGTTACACAATCAACCGTCTTACGTTTAGTTATATTTCTAGGAGAGAAGACATATATTTCATGCATAACTGAATCACCGGGTTTATTGGATCAGGCCAAAAAAATGACATCTATATCAGCAATATAAACACATGATGTTTTTTGTCAATGGTGCACGTACAATAAGTGCCTTGCAAAGTTCGAACATTGAACACGGAACGTTCATCTAACTTCTTTTTAGCGCCTACGTTGTTATAAAGCAAATTAAATAAGTATTGTGTTTGTGCGATAATCATATCAAACACCAATCAATATTTAGAACTATTCTCAGAGTATGTCTACTGTTATCTTTGATAAATCCTGTTATTTCCTCTCTTTCTTTTTGTGATTTATTTAGGGAGCAAATAATGAAAATGTGCGATGTAAAAACGTCAAAAATGTTCCAGCTAGTATATTGCCTGTTAATCTTTTGAAACAAACCTCTTAAACAATTTCAATGCTCGAAACTGTATTTTTTTTACCTACTTTGTGATTTTATGACTCGATGTTTTACTGCTGGGAAATTCAGGCGAAGTATGATATCAATCAACTTGCCTCTTCCTGCAATGTAGACACATTGAACTTACAATCGTTCCATATTATTATTATCTTTCGCAGTTTTACAATGTCTTTTTACGGCATGATTATAAAGGGGACGGTGACACTCCTTATTTCCTTTTTTAACATTATCCTTTGGTACAACTACATTGTCGATTAACTAGTCATAAACAGGTGTCGTATTGGAAGGAATCAATCACTCTTACAGATTTTGTTACGTTTGATTTTTTTAAAGAATTTACGACAGCGCAATGTCTATTCCAGGCATAGTCTTTTGAAGATGGTATAATTAATGGTGTCGATAAATTTTTGCTTGCCATGAATGGGTCAGCCTCACTTACACATTATTCTGCAATAACAGTTTGAAAATTTACAAATGATTAAATATATGCACATATATTCTTTTGATGTGTGTTTCAATTTTTGTCTTTGAGTAACCGTAGCTACAGCCCCGAGATTCATCAGTGGATAAAGCAAATGTTCAGGACTGGCCCTGCTATCTTCAATTTACTAGACTAAGACCACTAATCCAGACAAATAGAAATGTCAGGAACAAAACAACAGCATAAGACTTACGTAGCACAATGTTATCATGGTGACACCTAATTTGAATTATACTGTACTGGATACGTGTTCAAGTTTTAGACGGTTATATACTGATGTACTGTACATTTTAACTCAGAACGTAATTGCAAAAACGATACACATTTTACTAGAACATGAATTAGTTTTACCACTCATTTTATTAAATTTTATACCGAGGGTTGGTAATTTCAATCAACCCCGCATAACCTTGAATAGTACTAATTCATGCATACAAAACATAAATGTCCGTAAAATGTGATACAAATAGTGCGCGAGGGAAGAAGTTTTCTTTCGGCATGACATCTAGTCGCGAGTTTATTAAAGTCAACGCTGTTGTAATAAAATAATAAGAAACGTTTCCGCGTTCTGTTTGATTTTTCATCGCAAAGGAGTTTGCCAACCTTTGTGTTAAGGTTCTTTAAAGTGAATCTGTTAAATTACTGAAATCTAGTGAAATATTTTATTTCTTGACTAATATTTGGGTGACATTCAAAGTGTCATAATTTCTCTAGTTAATATTCAAACATGCTCATTTTCTCTTATGTAGTCAAACTATTAACATTTTGTACAATGTACATATCAAGCGGTTTCTACGACGAAAACATTCTATATATTAAAAAAGTGGTGATAACCAGGACCACTATATTAATATTCTTGAACTATTAACGAAAATATTTTATCTTTAATATTTCAGTTTTAAGGTACGTTTAACCATTTGCTTTATTTGAGGATCAGAATAAATCAAGAGTGCAGTTTCCTTCAAATAGAGAATATACTTGACGATCGTGCTGCTCTGTAACCGATCCTAAATATTGGCAAATGGATAAGGACGTGTGAACATCGTCTTTTTCTGGAACTGATCAAATAGACTGTGATTGCTGTAAAATATCGTGATTGACATTCTAGTTTAGGAATTGCTACACTGTCATAGTAATTGATATTCCAATGTTTTCATCTGGTTGGGATGTTAATTTAAGCATCATAGTCAGTGTATCCCATAATTCTCCGATATTATGCTATATTGTTTGTAGTAGATAACTAATTAATGTTATAATTATCGTGATTATCACATCGTATAATACTTTCTTTTCCTTAGTAATAGTTCCTTGAATTACCTTAATGAGCAAAAATCGACAATGTTCTACGTTAAATTGTTTGTATCGTTCATTCAATTTTTCTGATAAGCTATGAAACAACCCTTTTCGAACGAATTCAGTGATCAAACACTTCTTGCTTAAATTTTCTTCCTTATTCTTTGAATCGGTGTTTTATTTAAAACAAACTGGTCAAATTCCCATATATTAAACACCGATTCAAGAAAAGCATTGAAGGTATTTCACATTGCAAAAGTGAGTTGCAGAGGCCAACTATTGAAGCGTTTCAAAAGTTTGGAACAAAACAATTTGGCAGTAAAACATACCTTCTTTCTGACATGATTTGGGGTAATAAGGAGTTGACCAAATTTTATTTGAAAATTTGTCGACAATATAACGATGCTTTGTGTCAAAATGCTACAGAAAACCAAATCAACAATGTCGTGTGAGTTTTTGATAATATATTTTCAAAAAGGAACTGTATTCAATAAAATAATGAAAAATAGTGGACTAAATCCATTACAAAAATGAAAATATCTTAATTTCAATAGCTACAATCACCACAAAGCCTCACAGCATTGTTGATTGGGTTGTACAGACTAGTTTCCGGAAACATGCAAACGCTTTTTGATAAGGAATCAGAGAAAATTTAATTAATTACACATGATGCAACGCAAATATGTATGTCTTCAATGACATTTCCATGGTGGAACGCCTTTATTCTAAATAAAATCCTAGTTAACAACAGAACAACCAAGTGTTTTGCCTTTTTCTGAATAAATGAGGTTGCCAGTTGCCAAGTTAAGAAGCAAATTACTTTCAATGCTAGATAAGATATTAAACACACTGAACTAAAAATCATGTCCATATTTTTTCGCAGCTTTGCAATGTCTCTACGGCATGATGATAAAGGGGATGGTAACAATGGTAAATTGCCGTTCCTTGTGCTTTCTCTTGGCACAATCACAATAATTGGAGATGATTTAGCACTGTTGCCGTCTTTGGTAGAAAACACTCATAGAAAACTATCCATAGATATTGATACGTTTGAAAGTTAATAACATGTCACGTGCACGAAATGTCATCTTTAGGCTTGCATAAACTGTTTTAAGCTTCTGCTTAATTTACATTTTACAAACAGTTTACAGGTGGTTCCTAACAATCAATGGTTGTCTATGAGTTACAGTTGCTACAACCCAATGGTTTATTAGTGGATGAGCCCGAAGTTCCGGCCTGGGTTAAAATAGCCCTGTGCAGTTGAAAGTTTCGAAGGAAATCGAAAACATCTTCGGATGATGAGATTTATGAAAAGATCCAAATGTTTTTACCGAGATGACTTCACAATAATTTAGCTTTTGATGCCACTAACAATATATTTTCATATATACTCACGATTCGGATAAGAGATAGTTCGTGAAAATGAATAACATTTATCCCCATCATTGTTAGTGTATTTTACGTATATATTGATACAAAAGGGATAAAACAAATCCATCCAAGCTCAAATCGCTTTGCTTGTTGTTGACATTGTAGCGTACATATGCATTACTGTTGATTTCGTTATCTCTAAATATAAAGATCAAACAAAAAGACGTATATCGATATCTTATATTCGTGGGGTTAATAGTAGAAAGTACCAAAACAATCTACGTTTAAACATCATCAACATCATCATCATCATCATCATCATCATCATCATTAGCGTAGTTGTCATTGACAAATGTATAAAGTAATAATTAACTTTGATACCATTTGTAATATTAAAATATTTTAACAATACTGTTATCATCATAAAATATATCAGATCATGTTTTAGTGAGTGGATTTACAGTGTTTTTTTTTAAAAATAAATATAAAAAACGATTAATTTGATAATGATTATTACGACCGTTCAGAGTTCGTCGGAAAGGTGTATTATTTAACCGTTGAGGACATATGGAGCAAGCTTTTGTTCTTTACTTAAGCAACTAGCTGTTGACCTGGTAGGAAAATTAGTGTATAATTTTGTAGTAAGAAAATCGTTCCTTAAAAAAAAACGACAATACAACGCCTCCACTAACATTTAATATAAGTATAATTGCTGGTTCCTACCACAATAATTAACATAAACAGAAAAACGCCCAATTATATGTACTGCACTTGAGATCTTTCTCCAAATAAACACCAATTCATTGTTTTGTTCTAGTTCTTCGAGAGGATGAATTTCTTCTGAAAGTTATACAAACATTATTAATTGCAGTCAATTACATCTCAAAGCAAAAGGAATTATTTATTTGACAGGCAATGGAACAGTAAAGAGCCGATTGCCGTTGAGCTTACAATAATATATACAATCATGCCAAACATAACAATCTAGAATGTGTTATTAAACACGAACGCAGTTATTTGATTGCTTCTGTTGTTGTACTTTTGTCTCGAAAAGATAATTGATAATTATAATATATTGTCATAACCTTTCTGCCTTTGTCGAATGGTAACATTGTACACTGTGAGCTAATTTATAAAAATAACACATCACACCCATAAAACAAAGAATGATTTATGAACATATAATCTCACGACGATCTTTCGGATCGAACGATTGAAAGAAAATAATAATATAACGTGATTTGTTTAGCATTTCGTAAATTATGTTTGTCGATAGACTCCAATCTTACATAAAGTAAAGTCTAGTCAATAAAATAGCTGAAATACACTTGCCCTGAGGCAATGTTTCATTATGCGCCACATGTGCTTTATTAATTAACTTTTTAAGTAGGGTACGTTGCTCACCTAATTTCGAAGTTAAATCAATTTAAAGCTTTTAAACTTGGTAAGAATGAAAGGAATGGAACTTTGTGTTTAATTTAAAAAAAAAAAAAATCCTTTTATAATAATTTACTCTAACAATTTCATCATGAGACCTGTTCTACAGGAAGAGCGAATCATCATGAACATAATAATAAGAACACGATCTTGTTGTGAAGCCACGCTCCTGCAGTAATTAAAGCCGATGCAGCAAACATATTATTCACTTGATGTTGCTCTAACCGAACTAACCACTTCAAAACACATGACGGACAAGCATCAAATGCATTCGAAATCAACATACTGCTTCTCATTTACTAAATAAAGCGGTTCTCCGTCTCAGTGCAATGGTTCTGGTATTTAAATCGTTTTGTTTTGCTAACGGTTTTGCATATGTATTACCTAATATAATATTAAAGCAATTTATATACAATACCATGACGCTTTTTCATTTCAAGGTAACCGAGAGTCGGCTTAAGTTTTAAAAGGGTCTCAGAAACAGAACTATAGGTTCCAACTATAGAGCAAAGGGGATTGATAAATAGAGAAAATCTTAAACTATCCATAAGCAATTGCCATCTAACATGTTGTTCTTCATTTGCAAAAATATCCTGTTTAGTCTTCAATTACAACGTCCAAGTCTCAGTCAATACCAATAGCTGCAAACACATGGTTAACACAGTTGTTTACAGTTTGACAAGTGATTGTTTAGTTACAAACACCTTATCAGGCGGAACCAGTCATCTAATCGACTAAGAATATTATTTTTTAATTATACGGTTTGCATTCATTCTTGTTTATAGATGACGATGATTATTATGGCACTGACGATGGTGCTAGCGATAACGACGACGACAACGATGATGATGATGATGATGCTTATGATTAACAAATTGCTGTTAGTAAAGTTTTAAATTTGTTACATAATGAACCGTCCTATGTTCAATAATGTTTCCAGAAGAGAAGACATGCATTTTTTTCATGTTTAAATCACCGGGTTAATTGGATCAGGCTGAATATTGTTATCTATATCTGCAAAAGAAACACACTTTTTGACAATTCTGCACGTACATTTACTGCCTTGCAAAGTTCAATCAAATTCATTTGCTGATTTCACAACTCAAAAGTAGTGCTTCTGCGTATCACTTTTGAATGAAAATGAAATTCCGATTTGTTAAACAGTATATTTGATCCAAATCAAATCAAATACAATTCTGAAAATGTTTAACATCATATCAAAAGGTCAAATTAAATCAATGAATAGAAGATAAACAAATAAAACATATCTGTCGAGATTCGATCATGTGTACCCTCATTATGCAGTCGGAGACCACATCCGATGCATCGCAGTAGGTAGATACTCTCCTTCGGTTCTATAAAACATTAAAAAATGTAAAGTTGGCTAGATTTGTCAATAATGCATCGGAGTTTGACGTATATTCCAATGTTGATGTTAAAGTTTGATAGGTTGGGTTAGCATACATTTTAACAACTATATATTTATTGTCGATACTTTTTCGCTAAAGGAATCATATAAGATGCCTATTGCAACAATCAAGCACTAAATCCATATTCAACTAATGACACATGAGGGCGAATATTGCATCAACGCTAGACGAAGACGAGCACGTGCATCCTTTACCGTCATAATGATACAAGCAAGTAGTGAATAAATCCTGTTATTTCATCTGTTTTTGTGATTTATTTTAGGGACAGATAATGAAAACGTGCAATGTAAAAACATCAAGATTGTTCCAACTCATATATTTCCTGTCAGACCTTTGAAACAAACCTCTTGAACAAATTAAATGCTCAAACTGTATTTGTTTTAACTACGTTCTAATTATATGACTCAATGCTTTATTTCTGGGAAAATCTAGCAGTTGTTGATTTATGTCACATTAAAAGAGCGAGTGCTTTTCATGTTGATCAGCAAATATATTAATTTTTATTTTGGGCTTTCAGTTGCAAAGTATGATACTAATCAACTTGCCTCTTTCTGCAAGATGCGATGTTAAACACATTGAACTAACAATCGTCCAAAGATTCATATTTTGTTTTCTTTTTTTTCGCATTATCCATTGGCACAATCACATTTTCGGTTAACTGGTCATGAACAGGCGCCATCTTGGAAGCAGTCAAACACTCGTATTAATCTTGTTACGTTTGAGCTGTTTAAATAATTTACGACAGCGCAATGTCTTTTACAGTAATGGTCTTTTGAAGATGGTTTTGGTAGAATGGGTCAACTTCATTTACACATTGTGTTGCGATAACATTCGAGAAGTTCACAGATGTTTAATTATATGCCCATTCCATTGTTGTGTGTTTCACTGGTTGTCTTTGAGTAACCGCGACTACAGCCCTACGATTCATCATTTTTTTCTCATTTATTTTTCAACATAAATCATATTAACATGATGCATCAAGAACATCTGTATATATATATATATGCTTAAACATTTCTATGTTGTGAAAAAAAGCATTTTTTATCAAACACACACGCGCACGCGCACGCGCACACACGCACACGCACACACACACACACACACACACACACACACATGGACACACACGCACACGCACACACACACACACACACACACACACCCACTAAGTGATGTCCCTGTTTATGTTTAAAATTTAGTTTATTTATTTGAGGAAAAAACCAATGATTTGATATGCGTTGTTTGGTTTATACTAATTTATTTTAGCTCGATTGAGACGAAAGCTGATAGCTTATAAGATCACTCTCGAGTCCGTTTCCTGGGCAGAAACCAGTACTGTGTCCTTTTTGAGAGGCCATGAGAAAGTACCCCTAGTGGGGATCGAACCCACAACCTCTTGGGTGAGAGGCGGACACCTATACCACTAGACCACTCTCACCCCTGCGTTGTTTAGGCTAGATGTGTCTGTTTTGTATCTTTAGTTGTTTAGACGATTCATCATTGGATAAGCCAAATGTTCAGGACTGGCCCTCAGCTCTCTCGCTGCTCTCTTCAATGGAGGTCAGTTGATAAAATCTACCCAAATATCAACATGGTGTTATCTTGACTAAGACTATGAATGCAGACACATTGAAATGTCATGAACAATACAAGAGCACAAGGCCGACTTAGCACAATGTATTCATAGAAGCGTCTTAACTTGACTTATATAGAATTTGGTATGTGTTCAAGTTTTAGACACATCGATTCTGGTGTACTGTACACTCATATTCAGAACGTTTGCTGTCGCGTAAAACATTATTTCGTTATGCAAAAAAATACACATTTTACTAGAACATGAATAAGTTTCACAGCTAATTTGATAAAATTACGTTCCCTCGGGTCGGTTATTTCAAGCCACCCCGCATACCCGTGTAATGGTACATAATACATTATTCTTGCATGCTCAACACATTGATGTCCATAAAGTGATACAAATAGCGCGCGAAGGAAGAAGTTAACATACGTCATGATATCTTCATGGTCTTAATCTAAATCAACTCCTAGTTAACAACAGAACGAGCAAGTGCTTTTCGTGTTTCTGAATAAATGATGTTGTCAGTTGCCAAGTTAAGCAGCAAATAACTTTTAATGCTAGATAAGATATTAAACACACTGAACTAACAATCGTGTCCATATTTTTCGCAGCTTTGTAATGTATTGTAACGGCAAGATTATAAAAGGAATAGTAAATATGGTAAATTGCCGTGCCTTGTGAACTCTCTTGGTACAATCACATTAATCGGAGATGATTTAGCACTGTTGTTGGAAGGAAACACTCCTACATGTATTGTTTATTTTGAAAGTTTATAACATGTCACGACCTCGCAATGTCATTATTAGGCTTGCATAAACTGTTTTAAGCTTAAGGTCAATTTAAATTTTACTAACCGTTCACAGGTGGTACCCAACAACTCATTGGTTGCTACAACCTAGATTTGTTTGTGGATGAGTCCGAGGATTCGGACTGGGTAAACAACTGGCCCTTTGCAGTGAAAATCTTCGAAGAAAATCGGAAACATTTTCAGATGATGAGACTTATAAAAGATCAATATGTTTTTTCCGACATGACTTCTCCACAATATTTTAGCGTTTGTTTTGTTCTAGTTCTTCGAGAGGATGAATTTGATTGGAAAGTTCTACAAACATTATTAACTGGAGTCAATTACATCTCAAAGCAAACTGAATTATTTATTTGCCAAGCGATGGGACGACAAAGAGCCGACAACCGTTGAGCTTACAATAATATATACAATAATGCCAAACATAACAAACTGAACGTTAAGTTTTATTAAGATCGAACGCAGTTATTTGATTGCTTCTGTTGTTGTACTTTTGTCTCGAAAAGATAATTGATAGATATTCTATATTGTCATAAACTTCCTGTCTTTGTCGAATGGTATCAGTGTACTAAAACAGTACGATCTATGAGCGAATTTATAAGAATAACACATAACCTCAATAAAACACTTAGAATGATTTATGAACATATAATCTTACGACGATCTTTCGGGTCAAATTATTGAATGAAAAAACCCATACCATAACGTGATTTGTTAGCATTTTGCAAGTTATGTTTGTCGATAGACAAAGTCCACTCCAATCCACCGCATAAATACATTCGCATTAAGGCAAGGTTTTATTTATGCGTCACTTGTTCTTTTTTAATTCACTTTTAAAGGAGGATACGTTGCTCACCTAATTTCGAAGTTATACAGTTTTTTAAAAGCTTTTAAACTTTGTTAGAATAAAAGAAAAGGAATCTTGTGTTTAATTTTGTTGAAATGTTTAGATTCCTTCATAATAATTTGCTAAAACAATTTTATCCTGAAACCAGTTCTACAGGAAGAGCAAATCATCATGAACATAATAATAAGAACACGATCTTGATGTGAAGCCAGACTGCTGCAGTAATTAAAGCCGATGCAGCAAACATATTATTCACTTGATGTTGCTCTAACCGAACTTACCACTTTAAAACACATGACGGACAAGCATCAAATGCATTCCACATCAACATTCTGCATCTCATTTACTAAGCGAAGCGGTTCCCGTCTCATTGCAATAATTCTGTTATTTAAAGCGTATTGTTTTGCGAAACATTTTGCATATGTATTACTTAATATAAATTTAAACCAATTTATATACAATACCATAATGTTTATTTCATTTCAATATAACAGGCCGTCGGTTGAATTCTTATAAGGTTTCAGAGACGGAACTATCGGTTCCAATTATAGGGAAAATGGGATGAATAAAAGAGAAAATCGTAAACTATTCGTATAAGCAATTGTCATGTAACAAGCTGTTTTTCATTTGCATAAATATGCTGGTAAGTCTTTCATAACAACGTTCAAGTCTCAGTCAATACCAAAAGCTGCAAATACATCGTAGACACAGTTGTTTACTGTCAGTCAGTTCAACAATAAGTGAATTTTACAAGCGAATGTTTTATAACAAACACCTTATCAGGTGGAACTGGTCAGCTTATCGACTAAGAATTTTCTTTTTCAAATATACGGTTTGCATTCATTCTTGTTTATAGGGCTCAATGGACCGCGAACAATGGCGATGGCGATGATTATTAAGGCAGTGAAGATGGCAATGGCGATAACGATGACGATGATGATGATGATGATGATGATGATGATGATGAACGCATTGCTGTTGGTGAAGTTTAATAGCATTTTGTTACACGATCAAGTGACTTAAGATTTTTCATATTTCCAGAAGGGAAGACATACATTTTATTCATGATTAAATCACCGGGTTAAAAAAAACAGGCAAAATATTGTCATCTATATCTACAAAAAGAAACAAACTGTTTTTTGACAATGGTGCACGTAAAATTACTGTCATGCAAAGTTCAATCAAATTCATTCTGCTGATTTCACAACTTGGACGTAGAGGTTAAGAGTATCACTTTTGAATGAAACTGAAATACCAGTTTGTTAAACAGTATCTTTGGTGCAAATCAAATTTAATACAATTCTGAAAAAGTTGAACGTCATATCAAGGAGTCAAATTAAATTAATGAATATAAGATAAACAAATAATAGCATATTTGTCGGTATTCGATCCTGTGTACTCTCGTTATGCAGTCGGAGACCACATCCGATGCATCGCTGTAGGTAGATACTCCCCTTGGGTTCTATAAAACATGTAAAAAATTGATGTTGGCTAGATTTGTCATCAAAGCATCGCAAGTTGATGTATATTCCAATGTTGATGTTAGATTTTGATAGATCAGGTTAGCATACATTTTAACAACTATATATTAATTGTCGACATTTTTTTCGCTAAGGGAATCATTTATGATGTTTTTTGCAACAGTGAAGCACTAAATCCATATTCAACTAATGTCACATGAAGGCGGTTATTGCATCATGCTAGACGAAGACGAGCACGTGCATCCTTTTTTGTTTTTACGACATACAAAAAATGGCCGACAGATACTTGGTAGGCAAAACTGTACACAAGCAAAGCTTTTAATGGGTTCAAACGGAACAATCGGCGCAGGAAAAGTGAAATTAATTTAACTGTGAATGACACCTTCCAGATTTCAGCAATAACTACTACCGGATACAAAATGATTTGTTGAAAAGTTTTTGTTTTACTTTTTCTGCTGGGAAATGAAATGTATATTATGCCAGCGAAATGGCTAGAGTCATTCAAACCCAGATTCCTATGAAACTGCCCAAAGGCTTGATCGCCTCTAGCTGTGATCTCGTATTGAAATGAACGTCAAAATCAGCTGATGTAAATACAAGAAACATTGTTTTATTCCTGATTCCATTTAAACAAATTCACTACGTCTATTTTTGTCCGGCTAGTCAAACCCTTTATTGTTTAACAATGTTATTTTCGAAACCGGTTCATAGCATCGGCAAATTGCAAAACATATGTATTAAACAGGATAAGACATGATTGAGCATGGCTTTCTGTTGATTATTGCCACAGTGAAAAATATACCATCAGGGTACAGCTCTCCGGCTATTGCTATTCCAACTTGGGCAACTATCAGGCACAAACCCTGATCGAAAATGTATTATCCGATGAATATGAAACGTACTGTACTGGTGTTTTTTTCGTAAATATAAACAAGTACACTGAACAACACGGGAATTAGGAACTTTAATCTACCTTCTTATTAAAGCCAATATTGTTAAAGGAATTTGAATAAGTATTGTGTTTGTGCGATAACTATATCAAATTACGAACAATATTTACACTTAGAACTATTCTAAGAATATGTCTACTTTTATCTATGATAAAGAAAATGTTTGACTGAAAGAAATAATACCCGTGATCATCAAACAAGTTGGCAGAGAATAAATCCAATTTTTTCATCTGTATCTTTTTGTGATTTATTTTAGGAGCAGCTGATGAAAATGTGCGATGTAAAAACATCAATATTGTTCCAACTTCCAATATTTCCTGTTAATCTTTTGAAACAAACATCTTAAACAAATGCAATGCTCGAAACTGTATCTGTTTTTGAGTTGTAGAATTAATGGTGTCGGTAGAAATTTGCTTGCCAAGATTGGGTCATCCTCATTTACACATTATGTTGCGATAACATTCCGGAAGTTTACAAATGTTTAAATATATGCTCGATGTTTGTTTGTGTGTTTAAATGGTTGTCTTTGAGTAACCGTTGCTACAGCCCCACGATTCATCATTGGATAAACCAAATGTTCAGGACTGGCCCTCAGCGGCTCCTATCTTCAATAGAGGTCAGTTGGTGAAATTTATGAAAAGATCTACTTGGTTTTGAATAGACTAAGTCTAAGAATCCAGACAAATGTTAATGTCATGACCAATACAACAGCATAAAGCCGGCGTAGCACAATGTAACCAGAGTGACACCTAACTTAAATCATATAGTAATGGGTATGTGCTCAAGTTTTCAACACTCTATAATGATGTACTGTACATTCTAATTCAGAACGATATTGCATTTAAACTTCGCTGAACGTCTAATGTCTCGTACAGCAGTACTTTTATATGCAAAACGATACAGATTGTATTAGAACATGATTTAGTTTCACAGCTCATTTTATTAAAATACGTTCCTGAGGGTAGGTTATTTCAAGAAGTTGACTCACATCATCACATCTTGTCAACGCTGTTGTAAATAACTCCTGAGAAACATTGTTGCCCACTGTTTTATTATTCCATCGCAAAGGAGTTGGCCAACCTTTGTGTTAAGATTCTTTAAAAAGGAATCTGTTAAATTAATGAAATTGTTAGTGAAATATTAATGAAAATTGACTTATATTTGGCTGATATTCTAAGTGTCATAATTTCTCTTAATAATATTCAAAGATGCATTTTCTCTTATTAAGTCAAACTATCAACATAATGTACATATACAGCGTTCTTTTCTGCGACGGAAACATTTCAAATAGAGTTATTAAAAACGTGGGGATAGCCACGACCACATTATTAATATTCTTGAACTATTTACGAAATTATTTGATCTTTAATTTTTCAGTTTTAAGGTACATTTAACCATTTGCTTTATTCGAGGATCAGAGTAAATCTGGAGTGCAGTTTCCTTCAAATATAGCGTATACTTGACGATCATCTTGTTTACCATGCTGCTCTGTAACCGATCCTAGATATTGACAAACGGATAAGGACGTGTGAACATCGTCTTTTTCTGGAACTGATCAAATATGCTGTGTTTGCTGTAAAATATAGTGATTGACATTCTAGTTAAGGAATTGCTACACTGTCATAGTAATTGATATTTCAATATTTTCATCTGGTCGGGAATTTGATTTAAGGATCATAGCCAATGTATTGCATATCTCTCCGAGATTATGCTATATTGTTTGCATTAGCTAATTAATTAATAGTGTTTTAATTACCGTGATAATCACCCAGTATAATGTTATACTTTCTTTTACTTATATAGTTCATTGAATTACCTTAATATGCAAATATTGACAACGTTCTACGTTAAAACGTATGTATCGTTTATTCGATTTTCTGATAAGCTATGAAGCAACAATTTTCGAATGAATTCAGTGTTCAAACACTTCTTGCTTAAATTATATTCCTAATTCTTTGAAACGGTGTTTTATTGAAAACAAACCGGTCATATTTCTCACAAATTAAACACCGAATCAAGAAAGGCATTGAAGGTCTTTCACAAAATTAGGTTGCAAAGGCCAACTATTAAAGCGTTTCAAAAGTTCATGTATTTGTTTGGAACATTTTTTGTCAGTAAAATATATATCCTTTTTGACATGATTTGGGGTAATAAGGAGTTGACAAAATTTTATGAAAGAAGATTTCATCAGATTTTTTTCTGAACGTTTGTCGACGATATAACGATGTTTTATGTGAAATGCTACATAATATCAAATCAACAGTGTCGTGTGAGTTTTTGATGGATGATATATTTTCAAAAGAGAACTATTTTCAACAAAACAATGAAAAATAGGGGACTTAATACATTTCCTGTATACAAAAATATTAATATCTTTCCTTGAATAGCTACACTCACCACAAAGCCTCACAACATTGTTGATTGGGTTGTACTGACTAGTTTCCGGAGACATGCAAAAGCTTTTTAATAAATTGAAATTTGCTTAACTAATTTACATGATGCAACGCAAAAATGTATATCTTTAATGAATTTTCCATGATTAAAAGCCCTTAAAGGGACTGTCTCACAGATGAAAAAATAACGAAAAAAAAAATAAAATTGTCGAAAAATGACATAAACTTGGCATCGAAGTGTTCAATGCATTGAAACTTAATTATTGAAGTACCACATAGTTTACAATTTATTTAAGTTTAGCAGTTATTTCGTATTTTTCCATTTAAAAAAGTTACTGGGTATGTCTACCGGATAGAATTCATTACTTATGCGTGATTGGCTAGTCGGCGTTATCATGTGATATTACCGAGGTAGGTTTATAGCTTTATTATGTCACCTTTATTGTGTAAGGCATGATATCTCAGTAGGGAAGACGCCAGATTGCAATATTGGCGACGCGGGTTCGAACCCGGGCTCAGACAGTCCCTTTAATCTAAACCAAATCCTAGTTAACAACAGAACGAGCAAGTGTTGTTCGTGTTTCTGAATAAATGAGGTTGTCAGTTGCCAAGTTTACCTGCAAATAACTTTCAATGCTAGATACGATATTAAACTCACTGAACTAAAAATCATGTCCATATCTATTTCGCGGCTTTGCAATGTCTCTTTACGGCATGGTGATAAAGGGAATAGTAACAATGGTAATTTGCCGTTCGTTGTGCTTTCTCTTGGCACAATCACATTAATTAGAGATAATTTAGCACTGTTACCGTCTTTGAAAGAAAACACGCCCAGAAAAAAACTATCCATATGTATTGATACATATGAAAGTTTATAACATGCTACGACCTCGAAATGTCATTTTTGGCTGGCATCAACTGTTTTAAAGTTCCACTAATTAATATTTTACATTTTACTAACCGTTCACAGGGGATAACTAACAATCAATGGTTGTCTATGAGTAACAGTTGCTGCAACCAAATGGTTTTCTTGTAGATGAGCTTGGTTAAAAATTGCTCTGAGCAGTAGAAGTCTTCGAAGGAAATCGAAAACCTCTTCGGATGATAACATTTATGAAAAGATCCATATGTTTTTTACCGAGATGGCTTCTTCACTACATTTTAGCTTTTTATGTCACTTACAATATATTTTCATATGTAACAGCGATTCGGAATAGAGATAGTACGTGAAAAGGATGATTATCATCAAAATAATCCAAATCATCCAAATACTACTACTACTACTACTACTACTACTACTACTAATAATAATAATAATAATAATAATAATAATAATAATAATAATGTATAAAGTAATGATTATTTTTGAGATCATTTTTCATTTCTGAATATTTTAAGAAAACTGTTATCATTATGAAAAATAAGATCATGTTTAAATAAAAAAATGTATTTTCAGATTATTAATTTTAAAATATTTTTTTTAAAAGGAACGATTTTCGTCTATTTGATAATCATTATTACGACCATTACTTGGCCGTTATTTACATATGGAAAAAGCTTTTGTACTTAACTTAAGCAACAAGCTGTGTAAATCTGATAGGAAAATTACGGTATAATTTCGTAGTAAGAAAATCGTTCTTTTAAAAAAAACGACACCTCCACTTAGATTTAATATGAGAAATCTCTTGATGGTTCCTACCACAACAATAAGCATAAACAGGAAGACGCCCAAGTATATGTACTTCACTTGAGAACGTTCTCAAAATAAACATCAATATTTTGTTTTGCTATAGTTCTTCGAGAATGTGAATTTCTTCTGAAAGTTCTAAAAACATTATTCATTGGAGTCAATTACATATCAAAGCAAAAGGAATTAGTTATTTGCCAAGCAATGAAACGACAAAGAGCCGACTTCTGTTGATCGTACAATAATTTATACAATAATGCCAAACATAACAATCTAAAAGTTAAGTTTTATCAAGATCGAACGCAGTTACTTGATTGCTTTTGTTGTTGTACTTTTGTATTGAAAAGTTAATTGATAATTATTATTTTTATATCATTCTTGTCTTTGTCAAATTGTATCATTGTAAAAAAACAATACAAGTTGTAGGCTAATTTATAAATATAACACTTAGATAAAACAGAAAAATGATTTATGAACATATAATCTCACGACGGTCTTTCGGATCGAATTATTGAGAGAAAATAATGTATAACGTGATTAAGCATTTCGTAAGTTATGATTGTCGATAGACAAAGTCCACTCCAATCTTACATAAAGTAAAGTATATTCAATAAAATGGCTGAAATACACTTGCTCTAAGGCAATGTTTTATTATGCGTCACATGTACTTTATTAATTAACTTTTTAAGGAGGGTACGTTGCTCACTTAATTTCGAAGTTAAATCATTTTGCTTTTAAACTTGGTAAGAATGAAAGGAAAGGAACTTTGTGTTTAATTTAAAAATTAAAATTCCTCTTATTATAATAATTTACTCTAACAGTTTCATCATGAAACCTGTTCTACAGGAAGAGCGAATCACCATGAACATAATTATAAGAACACGATCTTGATGTGAAGCCAGGCTGATGCAGTAATTAAAGCCGATGCAGCAAACATATTATTCACTTGATGTTGCTCTAACCGAACTAACCACTTCAAAACACATGACGGACAAGCATCAAATGCTTTCGAAATCAACATTCTGCTTCTCATTTACTAAATAGAGCGGTTCTCCATCTCAGTGCAATGGTTCTAGTATTTAAAACGTTTTGTTTTGCTAACGGTTTTGCATATGTATTACCTAATATAATATTATAGCAATTTATATACAATACCATGACGCTTTTTCATTTCAAGGTAACCGAGAGTCGGCTTAAGTCTTAAAAGGGTTTCAGAAACAGAACTATAGGTTCCAACTATAGAGCAAAGGGGATTAATAAATAGAGAAAATCTTAAACTATCCATAAGCAATTGTCATCTAACATGTTGTTCTTCATTTGCAAAAATATCCTGTTAAGTCATCAATAACAACGTTCAAGTCTCAGTCAATACCAATAGCTACATGGTTAACACAGTTGTTTACAGTTCGACAATGGGTGTAGTCGACAAGTGAATGTTTAGTTACAAACACCTTATCAGGCATAACCAGTCTTTCGCTAAATTAATCATTTAAGTTCATATTCAACTAATAACACGTGAGGGCGATTATTGCATAATTGCTCGATGGAGACGAACACGTACATCCCTTACGTCGTTTTTCAGTTTGACACAAATGGCTGACAGATACCTGTAAAGCTAAACTTTACACAAGCAAAGATTTTAAAGGGTTTAAACGGATTTATCGGTCCAAGGAAAGTGAAATTAATTAAACCGTTAATGACACCTTCCGTGTTTCAGCAAAAATCTACTACCGTATACCGTACCGGATTTTCACATTCGACGAACGTCAAAAAAAGTGAGACAACATAATGATTTGTTCAAATAGTTTTTGTTTTAAATTTTCTGCTGAGAAATGTATATTATTCCAGCGAAATGGCTAGGGTTATTCAAACCCAGATTCTTATGAAACGGCTCCAAGGCTTGATCGCCTGTAGCTGTGCTCACGTACTCAAATGAACTTCAAAATCAGCAGTAAAGACAAGAAACAATTGTATAAAATCCTCAGTTTATTGCCGTCTTATTCGAAAAATACGCGAGGAAATGTTGGCTTTTCTAATTTCCAATTACTCGTTATTTGTAATTGCTTATTCTATTGAAAACATATTTGTTATGTCCATTTTTCCCGGCTATTCAAAACGTGTATTGTTTAACAATATAATTTTTGAACCCGGTTCATATCATTAACAAATGGCACTACATATGTTTTACAAAGGAAGTTGACTATGACTTTCCGTTTATAATTTCCCCAGTGAAAATAATACAATCGGGATAAAGTTCTCGGGCACTTATTGTTCCACCCTATGCAATTGTCAGGCAAATACCACGATCAAAGCTGTATCATTCTATAAATATCAAATGTTCTGTACTGGTATTTATTTTTGCTTAAATATAAACATTTACACTGAACAACACATAATATGGGACTTTAATCTAACTTCTTATTAAAGCCAATGTTGTTAAAGCAATTGAATAAATATTGTGTGTTTGTGATAACTGTATCAAACTACAAGCAATATCTACACTAAGAACTTTTCTTAGAAAATGTCTACTCTTATCTTTGATAAAGAACATGCTTGACTGAAAGGCATATTTACCGTGATAATTTTAGAAGCTAGAAGAGAATATATCCTGTTATTTCATCTATTTTTTGTGATTGATTTTATGAGCAGATAATGAAAATGTGCGATGTAAAAACGTCAAGATTGTTCCAACTATTATATTTCCTGTCAATCTGTTAAAACTAACCTCTAAAACAAATTCAGTGCTCGAAACTTGTTTTAACTACTTTCTGATTTTACGCGTCGATGGTTTACTTCTGGGAAAGTTCAGCGTTTTGTTTTTAAAAAGAGTGAGTGCTTTTTATGTTGATCAGCAAATCGATTTTTATTTATACTGAACTTTCAGTTGCTAAGTATGATTGTAATTGGCTTGCCTCTTCCTTCAATGTATGATGTAAAGACTTTGACCTAACAAGCGTTAAGTCGCATATTTTATTATATTTAAGTATATCGTTGGTTAAGAACATAATCATGTAGACTTTGCTCATATAAAAAACCACAATAAAAATGTTAAATCATCGACATCATCCGTGTTATTTCGCCTCATTATTATTATATAAAACACACGCACAAACGGAGGGCACGTGCGAAAGTCGATTATGGGGCTCACCGAGTTTCTTGCTACGCCGCGTTGCGAAGGTACGGAAATTACCGCATAACCGTGTAATGGAACATAATTTTGCATACAAAAACATTACTGTCGTAAAATGTGATACATATAGCGCGCGAGGGAAGAATTTTACTTACGTCATAACATCTTGTTGCGAGGTTTTTGAAGTCAACGTTGTGGTAAATAGTCCCGAGAAGCGTTGTCGCTGTTTGATTTTTCTATCGCAAAAGATTTGAAGTGAAACTGTTAATTTACTGTACTCGTAAGCGAAATACACATGTAATTTTGAAAACCGACCAATATTTGGCAGCCTTTTTAAGTGTGTTTATTTTTCAAATTAATATTCATACAAGCAATGCTGCCTATCTTGTCTATATATTAACATTTTGTGCATATCCAGTGGTTTTCTGGGACGTAAACATTCCATATACAATAAAAGCTATTCAAACAAGTGTGTTGTCAATATTAAATAAAAACAAAAAACAAAGAGTGATCGCCACGTCCACCTCATATTCCCTATTTCAGTTTTAGGGTCATTTTTACGATTTGCTTTATTTGAGGGTCAGAGTAAATAAGGAGTGCAGTTTCTTTCAAATGGATGACACACTTGACAATCATTTTGTTAACCATACTGCTCTCTAACCGATCCTAGATAACTGATGAAATCAACTGTATTTGCTGGTAAAATCTCATGATTGACATTCTAGTTTAGAAATTGCTACACTGTCATAGTTATTCATTTTTAATGTTTTCATCTTTTAAGCATCGTAATCAATATATTATATCTCTCCAAGATGTGTTATATTGATGCATCAGCCTATACATAGTTAGTGTTATAACTACTGTGATAATTATATCATGTAATGTAAATATTTTATTTACTTAGTTGTATTTCCCCTTGAATTACCTTAGTTAGCAAATATTGAAAATGTTCAATAAATGTATCGGTCATTCAATTTTTCTGCTAAGCTTTGACACAACCCTTTTGAACGAATTCAGTGTTCAAACATTTAAATTCTTCCTTATTCTTTGAATCGTTGTTTCATTTGTTGGAAATATGACCGGTTTATTTATTAAACAATGGCCAATGGCCTTTCAAAGTGCAAGGGTGGGTCGGGAAGGGCAATAATTGAAACGTTCATGTTGTTGTTTTTTAACAACATTTTAAGCCAAAAATATACATTTATCCAGTAAACTATGCATACTTTGTGACATGATTTGGGGTAATAAGGAGATGACCAAATTTTACGAAAGAAAATTTCATAATGTGCATTTTTTCGGAATTTTGTCGACAATATATCTTTGCTTTGTGTCAAAATGCCGCAGACTTCCAAATCAATAATGTCTTGTGAGTTTTTGGTGATATTTGTTTTTAAATAATCAAGATATTCAATAAAACACAAACTATCAAATATCTTTCTTAAAATAACTACACACACCACAAAGGCTCAAGACATTGTTGATTGGATAGTACTGACTAGGTTGACACAAAAAATACTCATTTTCCCGGAAATTTTTTATAAGAAAAACTCTCTTCGTAAAATGTTCTTAACTCCTATTTTTTTATAATTCGATTCTTCAACGGTTTTTGCACTGTGAAAGGCCATTTTTTCTAAATCCAATTTAACTTAACGAGCAAATGTTTTTCGTGATTCTGAATATATTTGGCTGTCTGATGCCAAGTATAGCAACACATTACTTTTAATGCTAGATAAGATGTAAAACACACTAAACTAACAATTGTGTCCATGTTTTATTGTTCGCTGCTTTGCACTATCTCTTTATGGTATGCTGATAAAGGGGATGGTGACAATGGTAATTTTCCGTGCCTTGTGCATTCTCCGTAGACACAATCACATTAATCGGAGATATTTTAGCACTGTTGCCATCTCGGGAAGAAAACACTCCTACATATATTGTTACGTCTGAAAGTTTTTAACATGTCAAGACCGAACAATGTCATTTTTTGGCTTGCACAAACTACTTTAAAATCCAGGTAAATCTACATTTAACTGAACTTTTATAAAAAAAAAACTCTTTAATGGCACAGGGTTAACGCTTAACACTTAGAACACACACACAAAAAAGAAAGTTTACATGGAACAACAGCACAAAACTCCACAAATAGCACAGTGCATATAAACTATAAAAAACTAGGTGTGTTTATCAAGGACTATTAGGTACCGCCTTGGAACGGTCAGTAAAACGTTACTTTAATGGGGGTTTAAACCAGTTTGTGTGCACACCCTCTCTCTTATCCCAACAATCAAGTTGTTGAAAATGTCTGAAATATGTTATTTGATGTTTGTTCGAAATGTACAAACTTTCCACGCATTATCTCATGGAAATGATGGCATGATGATATATTAATACGTTAAAGATATTGGGCTGTCTGGTATGCTTAGTTACGCACTGGAATGACGTATAATGGTAGGGGTCTCTAATAATAATACTATTGCAAACTCCAGAGCTTATCATTATCATCATCATCATCATCATCATCATCATCATCATCATCATCATCATCATCATTAGCATTAGCATCATCATTATTATCAGTAGCAGCAACATCAGCAACATCAGCAGTAGCAGCAGCAGCAGTAGCAGCATCAGAAACATATGCAACAGAAGCATCAGCATCAGTAGTAAATTAAGCATCATCATCAACATCATCAGCACCAGCACCAGCAGAAACATTATAAAAAACCGTAAAAATAACAACAACAACAACGGGAGTAGTAGCACCAATAGCAGCAGCATTCTCATCATTATCGTTGTCGTCATCCTTGTTGTTTTCGTCGTCGACGTCGTCTTAGTCATCGTTGACACATTATTTACGTTAAAATCAACGATATCAAATGTGTTTCATACTTTTAACAATTTTCGTTAATATGTTTTTCAGTACTCATTTAATTAGGGACTACATAACGCATTTTTATGTTTGTTTACAGTAACCACCATATCTTTAATATTGGCTAGAATTAATAAAATATGCGAGATATTGCATGATCTGAAAGCTTTCTTAATTCTGTTTTATATACCATATGTACCATTATGCAGCTTCTATATGTCTACTATGTGAATATATTTGTTTCATTGCATTTGCTCGTTTAAGCATACTGTTTGTATATTGTACAATTTATTTAAATATATACTGTCTAAACGAAAACAAGTGATATAAGTGATTAGTGTTATGTTTTATCCGCCCGATAGTTGTTCGAATGTTATGCCTTTTCTACTTGCTACCGTTCGAATATTATGTTATTGCGAAGACGAACACAATTAAATACTTTCTCCAACAAGATACAATGTTTGTTGTAGTTTCGTTTAAAGATGATTATTTATATCAATGTATAGCATTCTTTTCGTCATCAACGGCGTTTTTTAAACTGTTGACTAAATTTATTATACAAATCCAGTTGAAAAAAACTATTAAAAAATAGTGATCACAAAAGAACTACGAACGTTTAATGTGCACACAGGACTATAATTTCAAAATCTTGGTTCGAAAAAGAAACTCAAACCATAACACTGCTTGCCTAACTGTCTGTATTTGAGTTGGTTGAGAGACGGGCATATTACCACAATACTATTCTCATTCATCAGAAATTCACTAGGTCGCCTTGTTTAATGGCTCAATCAACATCTTTAATGCACACGTTTTAGATCGATTTAAAATCTGGTTGTTGTTCATTTTCAATGGAGAAAAGTCGAAATGAAATTGTTTGATGTATACTCTATAAATAATTTAAATATGTTAATGCATAAAACATATATAATATATAAGAATTGCGCGTCATGATAATTGTTTTAAACAACTTTTTCTTTAAGGCACTCCGACAGAAAAAGCGAAACATCATACTCATAATAACAACAACATGACCATGAGACAATGCCAGACCTTTTCAATGATAAGCCAATGAAGCAAACACTTTTTTGGTTGTTTTATTCCATTTAATTACTTGAAAACTCCAGAGAGAGGAAATGTAGGCTGAAACGCGCTACACTTAAAAATGTATCAATGACGTACATAAATAAAGCCTTCGCCATAATTGAATAGCAAAGCAATAACCAGAACTTATCCATTTACTGGAAAGCACATTCTTTTAATGTTCCAGTTATATATCCTCAAATTCCCGTTTTTTCAATAACGATGTTATCTAAAAGAAAGAATAATGAACTTATGGGCTAGAAATGAACAGACTGCTTCTAATTTTCTTTAAAAAGACGTTATCATCTTTTTTATTGTAATGGTTAATTCCTTTAAAGGGCATTGCTTTGCTCCAAGTTAAACAAGTATAATACCTTCTATATATATATTTCAATTTAAAAGTCTATGTCGTTAGGCATTTTAACTTCAAGATGACGGAAAGTTGTCTAAAATATTTCTAACATAAATGTAAAACACGCGAATGCAAAAATGCAGTATATAATGACGAAGCACAAATATTCACAAGTTCAACGTAAAGCTAAGCAAACAATGTCTTTTACTAGCAATTCAAAACATACGTGTAAAGCTTTAAATGTGGCTTAATTTGATCCATAATTGACATCTTTCAAAAATATATATTGATATTGTATTTTCTCTTTTGCTCGGCTAAACATATACCTTTTAACATCTACTGACAACTAATTGTGTTATGTTGTTTAAGACAAGAAACCATTTAACTGTTTTACGAAATATATTTTTTCGTCAGGAAATTTTTGATTACTATGTAGACTGAACACTATAAGGCTTTTGAGTGGCTAAATGGACTGATGGACAAATTTGTTTGCAAATTGTGGTGTTAAAGTTCGAATCTATTAAAAATATCCCTCTTGAGTTGCGAAATACATTTCACTCCAACTTTTGTTGCACAAAACAAGCATCAACGACAAAGCACCATTCCACTGAAGTTAAAAATTGCGGCTTGCTTTTTATAATATATATTTAAAGCAAAACTACTACAATGATCAATGGTTCGCCTGATAACAAAACAGATAGAGGTGGTTATATATTTTCCATTATCACCCTTTTGAAATTGGAGGACACTGGGCTTAGTTGTTTTGAGATATTTAACGAAACTCAGTTTACTATATTATCTTTGATGGTTTATAGAAATTGATCAGTAAATCAAATTGAGCGCGCACGTAAATAACTCGTGCTTCAGTGAAAGACATAATTCACCTCGTGAATATTAAAAAAAAATATTTCGCTCGTTGCTATGCAACTAGTTAAATATATTTTGCAGTGCTCAACCGCTGAAATATTCCGACCATACGCGAACAAAGTCAATATTATTCCTCTATATATTCTTAAATGTGTCTGGGTATGTTGCCCTCAAAATCAATGAAGGTCATCTATTTGATCAGCCTTCTAGTTAATATTGACAACATTTGGATTGATTGTTTTTTATGACCAAGTTATAGTAAAATGTGAGAACCTTGTGTTCAGTATTATCTGAGTTAATGCTCAAGGTCACTTGGACATTCACCTTTGATCCAATTATTAACCCAATTGTTGCATAAAGTCACTATGAAGAGTACTCTTTTCAAATCAAAACAAATAGGTGTTCAAGGTGAGATCAACCCTGACTTTGACCTTACGATATTTCTAATGAAAACTGTAGACCCTTGACTCAGTCGTTTTTAAGGCTTTCAATATGTTGTATTTTTTTGTATAAATGTGTGGACAAACTAATTTAAAAAGCATCGTCATATAGCGAAGTATATATCATGTGAATTATTATGCTGTAGTGAAATTTTCCGCTTCTCAGTGAACGAGAAAATGCTGTAAACATTGCAAGGTAAACGCAGCGTTGTTGCCATAAGGAAAATTGTACAATATGTAACTAAGGAACATTGACAAGCACTCAAATAAGTGAATTGTCAGATATGCAAATACGAATAAATTGTCAAACATGCTATGGAATTTAATTTTGATTCACTTCACGCGATGGAAGGACTGGTGATTCCACGACCCACGCTAGATGTTGATAGTGTTGTTTGTTGAAAAGGGAATTTAATGTTGTGAATTTCAAATACAAGTACTTTTATATGTACGAGACCTGGCTGATTTGTCGAATGAGGCATATATTGTTATCCTACTGCAGAAAGACGCCAGAGTTAAATAATTATTGGAAATTACACAAATTGTTGAAATAAGTAGGAAAGTCGAGTTCAAAGAAATATATATTTTAAGACAGTTAATTTCATAGAACCAGAAATGTTAAAGCCTTTCATTCTAGCAAAACTAGTATTGTAAAATTGTCAAGCAGTCGTGCTTGATCTCCATCTAATTACCTACATTCATACTCTCGGCTTTCCAATTTCTTTGATCATTCAAGCAAATCATGTCTGTTTGCTTGATAATAAGGTTTCCGTTTTATCTTTTTTTACCGTTATTCAAACTGTTTTTGGTGATATTCCCGACAATTTGTGACAATGTAAAACTCCGCTGTGCATTGACAAAGTACTGCAACACTTTAGTCTTATTGTTTACTTTTGTGCTTTGACAAAGTCTTTACCCAGTAAACAAAAACGGTGTCTTTTTTGATAATGCATTGATTAATAAAACGAACCAGCTGTTTGTTCCAATATTTGCATCATCATCATCATCATCATCATCATCATCATCATCATCATCATCACCACCACCACCACCACCACCACCACCACCACCACCACCATCATCATCATCATCATCATCATCATCATAATAAACATCATCATCATCATTATCATCATCATCATCATCATCATCATCATCATCATCATCATCATCATCATCAGCAGCAGCAACATCATCATCATCATCATCATCATCATCATCATTTGGTAAATTACCTAATCACGTAATGGATTAATCTTTTCCGTAGAATCAACAGATTCATGATTGATAAAAACAAAATAGAACGTGCAATTGACCATTTTGCTAATATTACGACCACATTTTTGCCAGCGTGTGTATTATACGTGTGTTGGTACTAGACTTACATAGTACCTGAACTTATTTCTGTCCAATACGGCAACATTACAACCTCTCTGGCATCGAGTTTGTGATCCCTCGTGCAGGTCTCTACAACAATACCAATACAAACAGAAAAAAACCCACGACAAATACAATATATTTTGGGGTTCTTTGTCAAAGAACAAATCAATCAATGTAATGTATTAATGCAGTCATAAAACCTCAAAGCCCCCAAAAAACTACAACAACAACAAATTATTTAATTGGTAAGGCAATAACCTTAGGGAAAAGAACTCACTGTCTTTGAGCCTATACAATATATTAACAATAATTTCAAACAAAAAAATCATATTAAAATGTATTGAGAACCAAACAATTCATTGAGCTTTAATTCTTTTTTTTTAATTAATATATAAATTATATTGAAATGCATTGTCATAAAATTCCTGTCGTTGTCAAATCAAGTTGAAAAAACATATTTTTTAAAAGGTGATCTCGAATATTTACATAAATAAAACTTCCGGGTGTTTTACAAACATTAAAATTTAAGAACTTGACTTGTATACTTCAGATTTTCTGAAAAAAACACAACTAAAGCCACAACTCTACCTCAGTTGTTAAACATGTTTTATAGCTGTTTCGTTGAGAGACGGACATGTTTCCACAATACCACTCTCATCCATCATAAAACACTTTTTCATCTAGTTACACTTTATGAAACCAGTCCAAGAGCTTAACATGAAAACCATTATTATAAGAATATGGTCTTGATAGCAGCCAGACTGTTGCAATTATAAAATAATGCATCAAATATATTATTAACTGTCAGCCGCTTAATCCATTTTAATCACTACAAACCCCCTAAACAAAGAATCCAGACGGACATGCAGCACTCATATCAAATGCAACTTTTGAGATAATGATATGATAAAATTTTCCAAAGAAAAACATTCTTTTACAATGCAATAATTGGTCTATCTTTAGGAAGAATATACAGTTGTTGTCAGCATTTGTATCTGCGTCGTTCCTAATCACAAAACGTATTTTTTCACAGCATCAACAACATACATTAAATCAAAGCTTAACTATCATGGTGTGATGTTATCCCCATATGAATAAATACATAATAGCAAATTACATATCGCCAGAACAGTGTCACGACAAGTTCATCAACCGAACGTAATTGTTTCATTATTCTGTAACAAATATGTGTATGAAGGCGTAAGAAAAGAGATATCTCTTAACAAACATCCCACTCGCAAGAAATAAGTATTGTGTCGTGCATTAGTTTTAGACATTGCATAGTTTCGCTCGCAAAATATAAATTAAATGCCATTTTTCACTCTCAACTTCTCCATGGACACGGAAAATACTTATATAACGATTCAGTGAATTTAAAAAAGAGGCAATCTTACATCATATTATATGTGTGTATGTGCAAAGCAATAAACTTAAAGAGTTATTGAATAAAGTATCAAATCAAACGACAGCAACAACTCTATTAAATGCACATACACTTACAATACATCATTTACGCGATTCAATCATTTACGCGATTCATAGAAAGAGCAAAGCGTGTTTATATAGTATTGGATACAACACGTTCCCTTTCTTCGTGTCTGCCAAAATATATTTAAATCAATGTGACAGAGTTTTATCATTTTAGCTCGGTTTTTATTTTATCATTTTTTAATCGCTTGTGGACAAATATTCTTTATTGTTTAAGCTATTCTCTAATTAAATATGCAAATAGAATGCGTTTACATGCCTGTCTGTTAACAATTTTAAGCGCGGAATCTTTATCTTGAAGGAACTCATGTGGAAACTAACTTAAATCTTATGCTCTTAAAGTCTGTTTGATTTTCGCCGAATATGACAGTTCCTGAAGGTTAGTTTTATCGTCGGGCAAATATTGGAGCAACACTATTTTGTTAAGGGTCGGAAATGCTGTGAACGGGTGGTGGCTTTATCGTTTCAATGAATAGGTTGTGGTACCAATGAACCGTTATGGCGCTCATACATTGTTTTTAGCTCTTTGTTTTATTTCAATTAATAAAAGGTTTCCGGAATTGATAGCTCAGTATTGTTAGTACTTCAAAGCAGAGGGAAATGTTGTGACTCCAATGACATTACGGCGTGTTGTTATCCATTTCGAAAAGGTGTTTTTAACCACAGGTAAATTATTACGGCTACCAAATGTTGGTCATAAACAACCTTTACAAAAAAAAACCATCTATGAATGTTGTAAATAATTGTCATCACAAACCAGAAATATTGTGCTAAACTGGAGACAGCACAAGGCAAAACGAAATATCATGGTCCGTATTATTTGATTGAAAATAGGCATTGCATTGCCGTGAATTTATAAACAAATACGCTCATATTACCAAGATGTGTACTTAAACTTATTTATTAAAAACATATATAAAGTCACAAAGAAATGAATTATATAACAACCCTGAAAGCACTCGTATTTTCATCAAGCTGAAAATGCAGTTACGTCAATTTTTCCAGCTACCAGTTTAGCGCTTTAAGGCCTTTTTATACTAAATTTAGAAATTTTCGCCAATTAGTAATTTTCGTCTTTGGCCTCTTATATAACCAATACGCGCAATATAGCGCCTAGTGCGATATCAAATTTTAATGATTAATTTCATCAAATCCGGACACACGATAAAATGGCTGTTGGCAAGCTTATTTTAGAAACGAAACGACGAAAAAGTAAATTAGATGGAAACGAATGCTTCAATCGACATTCGGTGCACGCAAACAACTGTCTTCCTTTGCTTTAGGATCAACAGATTCATGAAAATAGTAAATAGTTTGACAGCGCTATAAACATTGGTGAAAAAAATAACTTTCTTATTGAAATGCCATTCTGCCTGCTTGAATGTTTTACTTAAATATACTATGCTTTCAATAATAGGAACAACCGTCAAGCATCTTTCCTTTGATGACACTATTACATAGGATTTCAAATAAATGTCAGTGATTGAAACCAAGGTTATTATTATTGATAAGGCGATGTTAAACCTCACACTGACTAACATTCAAAGGCAATAATTGTAATCAGTTTGTAAATGTGGAACAAATAATTGTTTGCCACTAATTTAATGCGAAGGTCATACACTACGCACACTTCTTTCCCTATGGAATTAGTGATACCGGTATAAGGTAGAGAACGATATACTTTGTTGCTTTATTGGTTTTGGTTGTCAAATACAGCCAAATTATAAAAATGGTATCATTTTTAAAATCATTAGTATATATTTTCAACATATAGAAAGGAGACCAAAATATAAACTAAGATGATAATTAACATACAATTTATAAAGTACAGTTGCGAGGGTAGTTCCTCATTTAGTTTCTTTTTAAATGTTCTTTAATTCAGCCTAATCAAGTCTAACATATAGCTCTAGTTTAAACATAGTGTCCAAAACAAGAGTATATATTGATGTCACCCATCGTCATATATACCCAATGCTTTTCATTTTGTTCAGATAATATTTTAGTAAGCTTACCAAAGGCTCGCGGAACACATTTCCTGAACTTGTTGAACAAACGCCTCGTAACTGATTCTCTCTCTCTCTCTCTCTCTCTCTCTCTCTCTCTCTCTCTCTCTCTCTCTGCTTACACTTTCTAGTTTAATTATAATTCTCTGTGTTAATATGTTTTTAGAAGGTGAATCGCCTCAAACTGTTCACAATGCCAAAGAAAAAAAAGCTTCGGAACAGCATGCCACGGACTGTCCCTACATTGACATTATGGACACTAACATATATTTGGTTTATTGTGAATCTATGGTGATCGAAAACATTATGTACCAGTATCACTTGTTACTTGGTTGTCCATTGGTTTTGGAACATAACGTTGGATTTCTGTTATTTATTTGAAATGTACTCAAAATCTATTTCAAACATCATCGAAAACAATAAGATACTAGTTTGCAGCAAAATTTGAACTCATGACAGAATACACATTTTGTTCCCGAACCTTTTAAACACACACAGTTTCTTAAAAAAAGTTAAAGACATTTACTTCCAAACAAATGTGTCATATTGTCCATAAAGGAAACTTAATGTAATTTTAATTAATGGAAGCTAAAATTTTGCTGTTAATGACACTAAATCGGTTCAATATTTGTATGAAAAGCTACAGCAATAAGCTCTGTAGGCAAAAGTTTAAACATAAAACCAGTTAAATCGCACAGGGTAAACGTCAAAGACATAATTATGACACAAGAACAAAAAAAACACACTTTACGTTGAACATCTGCACTATATTCTCAATAATGCCTGCACTCGATATGTTTATGATAAAGTGTCAACTGTGCATACATGTATATAACACTCAGGACCAAATGAAAGCAATTGTTAATTTACTGCATCTTATTTAATCAGTTCGAGAAGATGGCGGAATCTCATTTCATATCTTATCAAAAAATTCCTACCAATTGAGTGGTTAAGAAACACCACTCATAGGTACTCTTTTGGCAGGTGTAGTGAGGTATTCAAGTAAATATTGCAACTCGACTTAAATGTCGTCTACATACTATCTATTTTATAGCTATAATGTTACACTTGTCGCAACATTTATCAACAAAACAATATAGATATAAGGCTGATTGAAATAAAACCCTATACGATAATGCTATTAAATAGGATAAACAGCAAAAGCCCCAGACCACCTTTAAAACAATTCCAGTTAAAATGAATAGCACATTCAGCTCTAAAGCCATCACTCTTTGTGCTAACGACCATCCTAATGACGAACGAGGAAGTAATAGGTTGCAAAAATGTAGAAAAGCACTAGAGCATTATTGCGACGATTTTTTTTACTTAGTATGCCTGATCCATTTCACATGCAAGATGCATATTTCAACGAGATTCAACCTCCGCAATGTGTTATAAACACGCCATGAAGGTTACATTTAATACAACAGATTTTGTTCAAGAGGTCTGGGGGCAAAAGCTTTTACAGAAAATCAGTTGTAACCATCTAAACGTTTTTACGTCGAACATTATTTTCTCATTAATAAAATTTGTGGAATGATTACGAAAGTAATAGAGAGTAATAGAAAAAATTAGCCTGATATATCGAGGTATTGTATATGTTTTACTTTTGTAGTCTTTCTTAAGATTAAATTTAGCCATTTTAGGTGATGAATCGGAAAGCAATCTTATCGTAAAGATAGCTATGATGACATGTTGAAAATATTCATACTCCATTTCTTCTATTATAAATAACTGTAGGCTAATGTCTTCGAAACCTTAGTATTAATTTTGATTTATCCTTTCTTAATATTGTTCAAATGAGTCATGTTAATAGAACATAAAAATCTTAAAATAAACCTAGAAAAGTATACAACGTGTGTTCCTGCTTCTTCAAGATCGCCATTGTGTTGGCTCATAGTTTCTGTAAAGACTTAATTATAAAAGTTTAAACATAAACCCCATTCAATGACACAGGGTAAACGCCAAAGACATAGAACAAAAAAACAAACAAACACAAACCAGAAAACACAAGCAGCACAAACCAAATAAAATCGTTGCAAACATGGTGCATGTCGTCCTTATGGGACTTGCTTTTATTTGTAGCAAAGGTATGTTTAAATCGTGTAATAGACATCGTGCTTTATTTAAAGACTATAAAAAAGAAAGCAACTGAAAATATAGAATTATGACCTGTAAAGGCTGAACATCAGAAAAGCATAAACGGGTCGACATTTTGGACCCGGGTGACCTATAGTCAATTGAAATATACGGTTACTTTATATATTTAAAGCACGACGAAATGAGTATCTCGCCGTAAACAAAGACAAGCACAGTTTGAAATTATTGTTTTATATTTTGCAAATAAAGAGAAAAAAAAACGTATCCATTCACGAAAGGTCAGTCACAACATTTAAGTTGTAGCACATTACTCGCTTAACGTTCCCGCACCGTGGGTACCCGGTTATCTGTACATGACCCTGTCCTGAGATAGGTTGGACTGAAAAGAACCTGGTTGGGGGCTGATTTCTTAAGTGTATTAGTCCATTGCCTCTTGTTGGGCATTATTATATGAATACCAGTCTATATCATTCTGTACAAAACACATTATGTTTAAAGACCTTTGTCTTGAAGGATGTGTGGAATCAATAATGAAACCTGTAGGAAAATTGGCATAACAATTTGTTTACGTTGGCATTTTGTCTGGATATCCTCTGATTAATTCATGATGTAGACACTTAAGGCTATTTCAGAAACATAAAGGTTTTTTTTAATGCCTAACGGTCTAGGAAAAGTACAAACTATTCGAGCATTTGTGTAGCATGCTTGAAAAGCTAAATAAAAAATGACTGGAATGCTCCTTGAAACATTTTTTATTTTATGTACGTTGCCAAGAGAAGGGGGGCCTGGTCATATTTGTATCCTAGTCATATTTTACCCTCTAAATTTAGGACATCTTGTACCCTTCGGACGGTCGTATCGTACCCTTCCGTTTGTCATGTTGTACCGTACCGATCAATCGATACTTATTTGGTACCCTATGAAAGGTCAATAAGCACATACTTATTATAATGTTACGAAATGAATTTTTTTAGTCGGCAATCTAAAAGTCGGCTTTGATGCTTTTTACATTGACAATCCAATGTGTTATTAATATTTTTTATATTAATACTGCAGTGAACCTTATTATGTGTGAAACAATAATGGAATACTTGAACATTTTGTGTTTTGATCAGTGAAAATGGGTCTCGTGAAATTGTAAATTATTTTAAGTTCATATCTTAACATATATTGCTTTATAACACAAATACAGCATGCATGGCGAGTTTCTTTAGAAATTCAAATAAGCTAATAGGTAGTAACAACATCACTGTAAGCTAAACTGATGGAGCCTGAGACACATGTTATTTGCCGATAAATAGAAGGGAAACAACCCCTAATCAATAAATTTCGTTATATATACAATGCGAAAAAAATATTTGATTTTGTTTTATTTATACCTATTATCGAACCTGTTTTGAACAGTTAATCTAGTGTATACTTCTCTGCTTTAAACAGCTTGTTTATTCTGTTTTCCACAAAATGAATTACAATTTTTGAGAATGATGTTTTTAATTTAAATATTATAGTCACTTTAATATGTGGCAAACGCTTATAAAGATAAGAATCTCAGTCTTTTTAGATAATAGCGCGAGTCTTGAGAAAGGGCGTCAACGGCAATAATTGAAACCACTTGAAATTTGAATTAGTTTCAGCCTTCGAAACCACTTTATTTGCCAAGTTTATGTTGTTTCTATCAAGGTTTATTATAAAATTTAGTTTGTTGCGTAATAGTTCAAATTCCCTTTATTAACATATTGTTTCCATATAACACTTAAATAAAATACATGTTGATAAGTTTGAATATTACTTTGAGGTAAAAACAGATCTCGAATACAGACAATTTCAACATATATTCAGCTCAACGTAGTCCTGCAGTACATGAAACATACGTAATAGAAAAGTCACCTGTTATTATTATGCGTAACAGATAATGTTTAATTAATTAAATACACCGTTTCTTAACAGTTTCGAATAATTTGGGCACAAACCTTGACCTTCTTTGCAAAAGCACAATTTTCGCTTTGGATAATATGTTTTCGTGGAGACAAAGACGTGGACGCATGACGTATACTCATACCTACGAGGATGATAGTAAATGTTCAGTCAAACACCTATTCGAACAAATATGCCATATTTCAGCTGACGCAAAACGTAATGATTAGATCCATCCGTTATTTTTGCAATTTTCTACAAAGTGGCAATGCAATAATTTATACACATCTCAAGAATTTTTTTATCGCCTAACGAAAAATGTCACATTATATTTTCATCGCTTTACTTATGACACAAACGCAAATAAGTAAAAGAAAATCGCATATCGGTGTGTAAATGGAACGTATCTGCCACTTTTTTCTGTGTGGAGATATTGATTACGAACTCATATCAAACATTTTAATAACGGTTCAAAAGTTCCCCGAATATTTATTGTATAAGGTTGCAATAGCGTATGGCCGATTGCCTTTTTGTCTTATAGTTAACACTCCTCGCTTCTTATGTTGATTTAGCAGTAATATATACACTTGACATTTAAAAAAAATATATGTTTGTGTGTCTTAAGATCGTACGGTCCATACAGTAAGTAAACCACAGGTCATCCTGCAATATGACAGTGATATATTTATCCAATCAGAAAAACATGCTCCTTCCTGTTTGAAAATTCAGTCTCGGAATTCTTGGAGAAAAAGTAAACATGTTTCCTCCATTGGGAATATAGCTGACAAGAGCAGAGGAATATGTGTTACATGATCTGTCTTCTTACAAATTTATGAAAAGTCGGTACGATCCGTTAGATGACAAAATGAATTAATGTAAAAATGATTTTTCTTTTTTTGTCGCTAAATAGTGAGCTTTGTATTGAAAATGAGGCGTTTGTTTTATGCATTGAACTTCCTTTTAGTGAAAAGTCAGACTGCTTAGTAGCCATGTGTATATAGACATAAAAGCCTATAACAGAACCGTCAAAACACCGCATATTTCATCAATGTTACCATTGTTTCATTATCTCATGACAAATATTTTAACATTAAGGAGACATTTACGCGCTGAAATTGAAATATTTATTAAAAGTCAAACGTGAGCATAGTTGTTTCAGTGTGCTCACATGAATTGCTGCATAAGCACCACTTTTCAAGGCTGAGAATGACGCTTCTCATAAATACTAAATTTTTGATGAAAACAAATCAAGCATCAACCCAAGATGCTATCATACTGAAATATATGCAACCCTGATACATTAATTAACATATTATTGCCGCGGTTCTAAGAAATGCCAAAACGTCTGCATTATTGGAACCTTCAGACAGGTTTGGCAGATCTAATCATGGTAACTCTATACCCAAGTATTTTCTATGACAAAAAGTATAGCTGCTTTTTATTTGACATTATTGTAGACCTTTGCAAGAAGACATTACTTAATTTTAAACACTAATTAAGGCTTCCGGAAGCTTAGGGCATATCAAATAAAGCTGAATAATTTATATTTTAAGGGATTCCACTCGCTCTTTCACATATTCCTAACCCATATATTCTGAACCGTAGAGGCAATGGCATTTGCTTATCTAAATGAACAGAATGTTAAGAATTATGTTATTGCCAGGGACTAGCTATATTGAATACAGGTATCAGAGTAAGCTTACCTATTTATCGAACGTCCAAACCACTGGTTCGCAGGTATGTCCAATTGTTAGTTTTTGTCTGAATTTGGTAAAAAATGTCCTTTAAACTTTATTTCGGACTAAACAATGATCTGTATATTCATGTGACGTCAATGCTATCTTTTACATCATCAGGTCAAACTATAGTCGTGATAATATTTATCTTAATCAGATAAAAGCTTTTTGAGGAAAAAAGAAGAAAAAAGTTTTGGTAAGTGGCAACTTGTGTTTTTATCATGTTTTATCATCTTTACAAATATTTCGGAGTCAAATGAGTCATTTTTTAAAGAAAACTGTTGCCTCAGCAAAATTTCTAGTTAATCTTAATTAATTGAGAACGTCTGAATATTGATGTTGGGAAAAAACGCTAAATAAATTACTGTATACTTTACCCCTTTGTTTTTAATAGTGAGAAAGTGTGTAGTAAATAAGGTGAGTGTTTGTTTTCTTATGATGTTTGATGTCGTAAAAGCTCTTCTCACCTTGCATTTTTGCATTTTTTTAACATTCCAAAATTCGAAGCAGCCGTTTGGATCTGCTTATTAATCTCAGCCTCTGAATGTGTTTTTGATTTCATTTTTTTCAGGATTTGCCCAATAATAAAAAATAAAGAAGTCATGATAATAATTACAGAATATGTTGTCGATTATATTATCACGGTATTTCGTAGAAATACAGCATTCGCAAAAAATAATATTCAAAGATATTTTCGAGACGTTGACAATAATGGACAGATAAAACAAATACGGACAAGTTCAAATGACTGACGTTTATAAATATACAGCTGATACTGTATCGTTTATGACCATGCTAGTGGTGAAAAAGAAATATTTTCACAACAAGAATGGCTATATTTAAGGATTGCTGAGCAGAATCTATAATATCTTAAAAAATGTGATGACACTTTCACTCACGGTACACAGCTATGTTCATTTTGGCTCACTGGTTATGGTTATAGATATAAATGTGTAAAATCGTTATATCGTATTTCATATAGATGTTGTAAACATGATTTCAAATTTAAACTTCAAAAAATAAAAACATAATATGAGCAAGCATTTCCAGCTGTATTTACTTTAGGATTTTATACTTTGATCGTTGTTTTACACTCCATTTTGATTCTGGCATAAACCTGTGAAATACTATTATCATTATTAACAATATTTAAAATAAAAGTAAAGAGTTTTGTGTACATAATGTTCCATCTTTCAGCTGAAGCAAACTTTATTTATTCGCTTCTGCCTCCAACTTCTTATTTTATATTTTCAATGCTTGCAATCCATTCTATTTTTTGCAATACACAGCTGATTTTATTCCGACAAATGTTAATGAAATGCATAACTTTATACATTTTTGAAATTTTCAGTTAAACCATAGAAACATTGTTATTGTATATGCGCATTAAGAGGCAACACCCCAAGTAAAGCTTAAGAGGTATTGGTTACCATCTTTGCGCTAGAAAAGGCAACACCCCAAGTAAACCTCAAGGAATATTCGTTATCACCTGCGTAATAAGAGGCAGTAAAACTAATGGACGTTTTGGCACTATAAAAGGTTATAACTCCAGTAAAACCCGAATGGATTTTGGGTTATTGTCGAAGCGTCATAAGAGGCAACAATCCCAGTAATATCCAGTGGATATCAGGTGTTTATTGTTTAATAGGTACTTATCATGTTCTGAATCAACTAGAATTTGTTCACGACTTATAGGTTTGTTATCGACCGTCAAGGACAAATTGGCCACTGCGTTAAAATAGTTTCCGACCAATTACTAAAGAAAATGACTGCACTTATGATATGCTCCTTACATTTCAACAGAAGATCAATCGATAACATTTTACAATTTTTAGCTGATCTTTCCAAGGATATTGTGTCATTGATCAACATTTAAAACAGTGTCCTACCAATATCTCAACCAAGAATGAGCACAAGGAGTGGTGGGCAATTAACATGAATGACCCCTAATAGATCTTTTGTGATAGAGTAGTATACATCCGCAACTGTACAATTTTATTGAGAATTATAATATGTCAATACTGCAGGTGCTTGCTATGTTCACGTTATTTGAGGGTTCATTTAAAGGCGATAACCAGAAATCATCATAAAGTCTTACGTAAATAATTGGCCATATGTGTGACTTAAATAAACTTTCAATGTATTGAACTCTTAAAGAACACTTCAAAAGAATATTGGAATAGATAAAAACCAAATCTTATGCACCTTTTCATGATAATACGATGGTTCGGTAGATGTTCCGATAAACACAGATTTTGAAAGGAATTATCCTTTCTCTGTCAACTTAAAGGCGGTAACCGTTTTGTTGTGTGCCGTTTGTATAAGGTTTGCATCTCGTTAAGAGTGGGTTAGATCTTAGCCATCTGCCTTGTAAACTGGATCGTGTTAAATGTTTGGCTTGGTAAGAACAGTTTCTTTTTTCTCTGGAGGTCAATTAAATCCGGCCAGACTTTTACAATGAATCGGTGTTAACGGGTGGATTTACGTGTGGAAAGCTTTTAACTGATGACAAGACTTGGTTTAGCACTACAAAATGCAATTTTCTATTTCTGATAAACGGATTAATTTTAACATTAAACGTGAGGTTTTGAAAAGCAATATTTATCATTTAAGAGAACATTTTGCTTTTGAGATAGCAATGATGAATTAATGTAAGCTGTTTGCCGTGCCTTGCCAATATCTACGCGATTTCTCATAATTTATAGAGTGTGTTACCAATTTCTTTGAATCTTAATAACTTTTCTTGAATTTACATACTTCAAATTTATTCAAATGCATCTGGTTCAGAGAACGAAACTGATGCATGAGCCAACATTGGTTTTTCAAAAAATATTTTACAGTTAAGTTTGCTAATAGTCTCTGTTAAGATGCATTCCTAAATTGTCACCATTAAGGATTATACATTTATTTTTTAATACTTGTGGATCGTAATAAAGGACATTACTTATAACCATAATATTTTCGACAAAATAGGTTTACATTTACATAAGTAGTGCTTTAAAAAATCTTTATTTTTTGCAGAAAACAGGTTTTATACCTAAAAACTTATGTACGACATTCTCAAAAGGTTATTTAAAGTACCGTTATCTATTCTTGATAGCTCGAATAAAAGCAATATCGATTTTAACCTAGATAGACTAACCTTGTTTCAGATCACTCTGGTTTCAAAACAGTTGCTTAGATCCTGTTGTCACATCCTTATAGATTGATGGACATACTTTTAAACTCTATTGATTTTATGAAAAAGTGGTTGCTTAAGAACATTGAAATAAAATAGTTTTGAGTATCCCGTAGACTTGAATGAAGAAGTTTCTGGCCAGGTTATTAATGATATTTATAAAGATAAGATTTGTATAGAAAACAAATAAACCGTTATTGTCGAAAGGCAAAAATAAAATCTGGAAACATTAATTTCTCTTGGAGGACGTTTGGAATGATTTATTATTTCTCGACTATGGAAGATCTGTAGAAATTGGTTTATTTATGGGTTTAAAGGGGCATTGTATCCTGAAATTTCTCTCATTAGTTTGTAATGACATTTATGAAGGCTGCCCCTGAAACATAATTCCATAGTTTAGTGACTTTCTGTCTAGAAAATGTACAAATTTCTACAGCTTTTCATAGTGTCTTTTATAATCTGTAAATAACACATAAATAAATAATAAATAATTTTCGTCTGTATTAGATTTCTCTATTTAATACAAAGCTTCAATTCCACGGATTTTTTTTCTTGAGGTCAGATCGACATTGTCACAATTGTGGTTTGGTGCGTGTGCATGGAAATGTCAAGGTCATAGTAAATGGTTACTATTAAATATCCTTTCTCTAGCCTTGATATAGGCGTCCAGAATCAGTTTTACCGGTATAATTTAGAGTACGAAGCACGTGTTGTTTTATTAGCTTTTGGTTTCAAAATAAGACAAACGAGTATAGTTCTAATCTATCTTTTTTATCCATTGTAATACATGTACGAAGTTGCCCTAGATAAAACCTTTGCTAATAATAAGGATCAGTTTTATTTATTACAATAACGAGGATAGATTGTCGCCTTCTTCGTACTCTAATTTTCTGGACGTATTTTTTCTCTTAATCAGCCCAATTATGTCTGACTGAAAGTTTTTTTTTTTAAACTGTTAACCCCAAACCAGAATATGTGTTGATGTATGAATGAAGATCCATGCTTTGTAGGCAATAAAACAAAGTCGTGAAAAAGTTATGCCTACTTAAATACTCTCTTTATACCAAGATGTTAGCGGAAACAACCATTCTCACTTTGAACGTTTTTCATTTTTTTAAGTCTGAACGTTAGGTTTAAAGTTTTATTATACAACGTGTAGATATTTAATTTTCGCACGTGCGTCAATTATTGTCCCAGCGATGCCCATTATATGCACTCGTTGGTTCACAACAAAGGTATGTCTTTAAACCTAAGCCAATAACATATCGTCAGAACAGTGTCACTTCACTACAAAACACATCATCTGCATGTAATTGTTTCATTATTTTGTAACAAATATCCAAGACTATATGTAGGCAGAAGAAACGAAAGCTAGCTTTTCCTCTTACAGAATGAAAGTGTCATTTATGAAATGTGTTCGAATATGACTAATACTTTCATTGATAAGTAATAATGAAACGACATCGTTTTGTCATTACAACTTATTAAATATACAAATGCATTTTTAAAAAAGGCAGTACAAATCAGGAGTTGCCGCAGTCGTTGTTTTTCCTTGTATCAAATTTATATATCATTGTGGTGACCGGTGAAGGCAATCAGTTATTTATACAACTCTGAACTGTAATAACAACTGTATGTCAAAATTAATAACCTTCACTGTATTCTAGAACTTTCGAGATTGTAGAATTTATACATTAAGTAATCACATGTTAAGTTAATCAATTAGATTATTTCCATTTATTGTTTTAGACATATAGTATCTAAATGTTCTTCATGAACGACCGATGTTCATCACAGATGATGTCTATTGATTCGTATTTTCATAGGCTATGTCTTGTTTCTGGTTTAATACAGCCTTCAAGACTTTATTCTGTATTACATATATTGTATTACTCGTGTGTTATAAAACATTGCTATATTCATATAGTAAAAAACCACCATTTGGCAAAATAATCCCTTAATTGGCAAAATTCATACGCTTATTTCTCATTTTTATTTCTCATTTTTCATGATGAAACTTTGTTTTAACACAGTATTTACCATGATATTTCGTCCTGATTTTGTAAAATACATTTAAAACTTTCGGCACTTATTTTTGTTTCGTCATAGAAATGAAACAGTTTATGAGGTGATCTTGCCGTATTTTGAATGAAAGAAATATTCGTTCAAAGTACAGTGTCTTTGTTATATTTATTTCTGAATATCGTCTTAGTATGCATTTTACTTATAAACATAGTTAAATTTGGATGTTTATGTGATTTTAAATTATTGTTATTTCTATTATTTATTAAAAATGTACTCAAAACATTTCGAAACCAAATCGAAAAACCAGAGGATATATTCGTTTGAGGTAAAATTTGAACACAGCACAGAATAAATATTTTGGTCACGAACCCTTTAAACACTCAGACTTTCTGAAGACTGTTTCAGTTATTAATTTCCAAACACATGTCATATTTTCCATAAAGGAAATACCATGTCACTCAAACGTAATGGACGTAAGAGTAAAACGGTTTACTGTTTATGACACTAAATCGGTTCAAGACATGTGGTTCAATTGCTTTATGAGGAAATGAGTTGCAACAGCTTAAACGTCTTTACGTTGAACATTTTTATTATATTCTCATTAATGATTTTCATGGATTATAAAGGTGAATTACAGTATGTGTAGTGAATATAACAATCTGCGTTATGACTTCATGTGTTGATATGTATCTTATGCAGCGAGCCTCCTTTCGATGTATTTATGATACAATGCCAACGTTGCATACATACCACTCTGGATCATCTGAAAGCAATTGATTATTCACTTCATCTTATTTGATAAGTTCCAGAAGAAGACTGAATTCCTTTTTATACCTTATCAAATAAATCCTGCCAAGAGAGTGGTTTTGAAACTCTACGTGCCAAATCAAACCTTGATTTTGTCCAATGGATTAATGTTACGGACCATTGAATAATATGCAAGGTAACTTAACCGTACACGTGCCTAATCAAACCTTAGAGGCGAACAAATACACATTTTGCATCTAAACTCGACAATTTTAAAATGTTATTTTCACACATACCTGGAAAAGTCGGTTACATGACTGTATAAATTACGTACAAGTAGTTTTTCCGAACATCCATAATATTTCGTTTGTAACAACAGTATTAAATCAGAATTTCATTACAAGAGTTTTGTTTTGATCATTTGTTGGAAATGAATTTAAAATAGATAAATACAAGTTTTGTGTTGTTGCTTTTATCACGATTATTCGTGGCTTTAATCCAATTCAAGTTGTTATGTATCTGTTTATAAATAAACGCCGCTCTTCATAAATTTGTTGTTTTGAAAACATATCCCGTGTGTGAAAGAGCAACCATAGAGGTATGTGTTTTCACACACAAAAAACAACGTTGTTTGTCGCATTAATTGGGTCACCTGACAATGATGGCAACTCATTATTAAAAGTTATCGTTGATCGGTTTGATGGAACCGTAAAGCAACGCCACATGACGTTTTTTTGCAGGCTAGCAACATATAACTGAAATATGAATAATACAATAAAAGCTACAGAGATAGGCCCATAAGTCGAAATTCAAATATAAATCCTTTATAGAGGTACGAGGTAAGTGTCCAAACGACACTGCCCGTGAACGAGAGACACAAACGTACATACACCACAGACAAACCTGTCTGTAGGTTTATCATTGCATAATTCATTTGGAGAAGTTTGTGATACATTAGTTCATATTGTAGAGAAACAAATACCCTAGACAAATAAAGTCACTTTTTTCAAATTCTTATGATACATGTGACTCGTTTGTAAATCCTGAGAACTTACTGCCTCTTCAATCTATTTGATCAGTTTCAGAAATAGAAGACATGTACACGCCTTTGTCCCGTTCGGGCAATATTAAGTGTAATCGAGGAAGAAGCAACATGGAAGACAAAGTAGTTATCCTGATTTTGAGATACCATTAGCGTTCGTTATACGGCATATCATTTACTTTCAATTCATACAAGGTAATGGAAATGAAAAACTTTAAGAAAAACGATACGGTTTTAAAGTTCTTTTGCAATAAGGGAGACCGGAACAATTTTATATTAAGGATTGACGAAAACGGAAAATTCATAGTCATAATTATGACAAAATAGAGCCCACTGTGCTGGAAGCTTTTTTCGGATTATTGTTTGAGATTACGTAGGACGCTTGATATGAACGTATAGCGAGAAGATAAGTTCTGAACGTCACTATTACAGTTTGTGTTTGTCTTTCTTATCCATTAGAAGCCGAAAACAGCAAAGCAAAAACTGACTGCTGGACTCTTGTTCACTTGAAATGTGTTGTTAATTCCATCTAACGAGGACACCGACATAATTTTATGCTCATGTTAAATTTCAAGTGTTTGTGACAAGATAGGTGCCTAAGTTCTGTTTTTTATGACCTCACATTTGTAGATTGCTTTCATATTTTGCACTACTTTACTACAATTCCAGAAGAAAAATTGCACTGCTTGCAAATCGAGAATTATCTTAATCATTAAGTATTGTCTTACGTATATTGCAGGTAAAGATTTATAATATGGACTTTAAACAACTCAAGAGATACATTATGGAGTCATTATTTATTGCGCAGCTGTGTTCTTGTATTTACTAGTATTCCTCAAGTGTGAAGAACAGTTTCGCGCTTTTACTCATTTATTCAGTGTTTCACTTTTTCCGGCTAAACGCAATGCAAATCAAATCCTTAAAATTGACGTTTTGTATTCCACTTCATCCTCTCGGTAATTTTGTCTACACTGTAGCCGACAATCAACGTCAGCCTATATTGAATGTAGAAGGGCCTTCCAGTTAACAGCTTGAGTGTGGCCCGAGATAAGCCTTTTTGTATTAGAGAAAAAAAATCCAATATTAGTTTGGTTGCTGCCTTATCAGATTCCATAAGGGTAGTTTGACAGTTTATAAGCGATAATCAGTTGCTTTGAAAGCTTGGCGAGATACTAAAGTACAATGAAGCATACAGGAACATGCCAAGCACTTGGTAAACACTTTAAAGACGACCCTGTCGAAAAGCACACCGATCCGATCTTACCGACTAAGCGAGAAACACAACGTAACAAAAAACTGATTTTCTGTAATTAAAGCTTTTATCTTGTTTATATAATTAATTTAATGTCGCTATTAAATTTATAGGTTTTAAATATGACACAATCGCTGATGACCCAAGGACGGCCAGAATAATTTGATAAAATGTTGTTGAAATGTAAATTAACTCAAGCAATGCGATTAAAGTTTAATTATGTTCGGTACTTGAAGGATCTTTCATACACTACTTGCAAACGTGTATTAAGTTTTGAAAACGATCGAATTATTTGCTTTATTATTACGGCACTATGTGTACAACAAAATGTTGCAAAATCAGTCCGAGATGGAAAAAAGGTAATTTGATATAATTATTATTAAAAATACCTTTACTGTAAATATCATTATGTATAAAACACCATTTCTGACTAATATTTTCTAGCTGCTGTGTGTATTCCGAACAGTGAAACAGCCTGATAAACTGGAATATCACAACTAATAAACACATGAATAAATGAAATGTGCGAATAAAAAATGGTAATATCAACATGTTTTTTCTTTCTTTTGAGTATG